>NW_008355789.1:8873807-8881264 GCF_000622305.1 Nannospalax galili
AGGCAGATTTCAATGGTAATGTTTATCACCTCTACTAATTAACATGACATAAATTTCCATGCTTCCTCCTCAAATACACATTTTTTAAAAATTTGTTTGTGTGTGTGTGCATATCACACAGAACATCCCAAACCATCTTATTCGACTATATACCCACTTCCCAGATGGTACCCTCCCATAGCCTCCCTCCCCTCACTAGAGCCCTGTTATCCCTGCTACTGTCTGCTGTGTTGTTGGCACCCCCAGGCATTCCTCACTACTTGTCCATCTGGTGAATCTAGTCAGCCTATCCATAGGACTTTGTTTTAGGAGGGTCAGCTATTCCTCATCTAGCAGCAATCAGTTGTCAATATTCCTTTAGATAAGATTGGGATCTATTGTTCATCATTATTTTAGAATTTATACTAAACATATATTTCAAAGATTATTTGATATATTTAGATTGAAAATTAACTACACAGACCTTCTTCTTAGGATAGTTTTACATAATGCTGAAATGCATATTTAAGACTAGGCATTCAGGCCAAAGGTCTATCCTAATAGATAAAGAAAACCATATAATAGTACCTACATAGAGAGCCATTCAAACACCCAAAACACTGGTTTCCTCTTTAACTTAGTGACTAAATGAAAATATGGCAATTTCCATATTCACTTCCCATATTGTAAAACATCTGTGAAAGAACAAGTATACTATTTAATACTTGACCAAAAATCTTTTTAGTGACATCTGTTATGAACCACTTAGGCACCTTTATTTCTGTTCTGAATCTTTAAAATACTTGTATTATTCATTCAGCAATTAATTCTTTTACTTCTCTCCTATTTTCTTGAAATGTTATTTATTTCTCTTAATGTTCATGTTGCATAAGACCTGTACAAGGAAACTTTTTAGTATTTTATTTATTATCTTTATTTTATGTGTATGAGTGTATTGCCTGCAGTATGTGAGTGCACCGGTGTCATGCAATGCCTCAGAGGTCAGAAGAGGGCTTCGGATTCCCCTGGAACTGGAGTTAAGGACCATCGTAGCCACCATGTGGGTGCTAGGAATCAAACCCGGGTCCTCTGCAAGAGCAGTCAGTGCTCTTAACCTCTGAGCCATCTCTCCAGCCCCAGGAAATTTTTAAATATATTGGGAGACTTTAAAAAATAGTAAAATAAACAGCAAGATACAATATATTCATGGCTTGGAAGATTTAGGACTTTAAAGTATCATTTCCCTAAGATTTTTCTTATAGATTAAATGCAAGCACACTCAATTAAAAAAATCCTAGGTCTTTTTCTGATGTCTGTGGAACTTAACTCTAGATTCATATGGAAATGTGAAGGGCCAAGAAATACTAGGACACTTACAAAGGAAGAACCAGGTAGCAAGATTTAATCTACAAGACAGCAGGGCTCATTATATAATATGAGATAAGTTGGGACAGCACAAAACAAGGACAGACATCAGAAGAACATGATGAAGGCCAGGCATGGTGGCACATGACTTAAATACCAGCAGAGACAGGAAGATCTCTGTGAGTTCAAGGCCAGCCTGGTCTACATAGCAAGTTCCAGGCCAGCCAGGACTACATAGTGAGAACCTGTCTCTAATTAAAAAATGATGAAGAATCCCAAATAAAATCTAAGGAGAATTTGATATATGAAAAAGGGAAACTGAAGACCAGTGAGGAAAAGATGATTAATTAATAAATTATCTGGAACAGTAGGAATTAGAAAGAAGAAAACATGTAACTGTACTCCTACTTCGAATAATATACCAGAAAACCGTCTGGTTCAGTAAAAATCAGTGTAACATGCAAATAAGGGCAACACTAATTGAACTCAGTAGGTTGTGTGTATGTGTGTGTGTGTGTGTGTGTGTGTGTGTGTGTACATATAACAAAAATATAGAAGTCTTGAATTCAAGAGGGAGTGGTTGGGGACACATGGGAACATTTGGGGGGAAGAGGGGATCAGAAGGATGCAAATATAGTGTACTCAATGTATGAGATCCTCAAATTTTAAAAAGATCAGGATAAAACTCATTGGAGATTATTTTCATGACTGCGGATGGGAAAGAATTTTCTGATTGGCACAGGAAGAGTTCTGGCCATAAAGAAAATAATCAGCTGATCTCAGCAGACCGCCAGAGAGTGCTGAGTGCTGGCCTCCCTCTGGCCTCGCTTTGGCAGAGGGCCTGAGAATGCAGGGGACTGCCTGAGAGCTGGATCCTGCCTCCACTTGGTGGTGAGCTTCTCCTAATTGGCGCCATACCCATCCCCCTATCTGGGATTTTGTGAGGCTCCTCCCAAGGCCCCTGGGCAGATCTGGATTTGGTAGGCTAAGGCTGAGATCCTAGCAGACAGCCTGAGAGGGTGGGTTTCAACCTCCATTGGTGTAGTGGCTCTGATCTGAACAGACCCCCAGAGAGTGCTGAGTTCTGGCCTCCGTCTGGTCTCTCTCTGGCATAGGATCTGAGAACACAGGGGATTGCCTGAGAACACCAGGATCCTGACTTCACGTGGTGAAGGAAGCCTGAGTGTACCTGACTGAATAGCTGATCTCAAGCCATCTGTTCCCTCCAAATTAATCCTGAGAGAACCTGAACCCTGTACCAACCAGCTTTACATAACCAATAAAGAAAGGATCTAGGCACCCCAAAATTACAAACAGAAGCATACTTCAACTTAATTCTCATATCAGAATCATAGACAACAAAAGAAATTCACATGCCAAAATCACAACGAAAGAATAATAAAATGGAAAACCAAAACACTGTGTCCCCACTAAACTCACCAGTCCTGTAGAAGAGTTCTACAAGGAGAACCCTCTAGAGATAACCCAGGACACTGAAATTGAAAGAACAATCATAAACATGATCAAGAAATTCAACGAATTTAAAGAACACATGAACAAACAAATCAAAGAACTAAAAGAAAATAGGGATAAACTTCTGAATGAATTCACAAAAGAGAATATCTCCATTAGATAGGTCAACAGGCCAGAGACTTAACAGAGAATCATCTGAATTAAACAAAACCATATATCAAATGGACTTAACAGATATTTACCGAGTATTCCACCCAAACACCAAAGGACATACTTTCTACTCAGCACCCCATGGAACTTTCTCCAAAATCGACCATATACTGGGGCACAAAACAAAGCTCAGCAAATACAAAAAGATTGAAATAATTCCATGTGTTCTATCAGACCACAGTGCAATAAAGCTTACAATCAACACCGGAAGAAGCCAAAATCACCACACAAACACATGGAGATTAAACAACACACTCCTGAATGATGAATGGGTCAAAAGAGAAATTTAAATGAAAAGGACAATACAACACAACAAAACCTCTGGGACACGCTGAAAGCAGTCCTTAGAGGGAAGTTTATAGCTCTAAGTGCCTTGATCAAAAAATCAGAAAGAACACATATAAATGACTTAACATTGCAACTCAAGACACTTGAAAAGCAACAACAAATGAAACTCAAGCCCAGCAGACAAGAAGAAACAACAAAAATCAGAGCAGAGATTAATGAAATAGAAACAAAGAAAACAATACAAAGAATCAATTAATCTAAGAGCTGGTTCTTTGAAAAGTTAAACAAGATAGACAGACACTTAGCCCAGTTAAGCCAAAGAAAGAAAGACCAAATCCAAATCAACAAAATCAGAGATGAAAGGGGAAACATCACAACAGACACCCAAAAGATCCAGACCATTACAAGGGAATACTTTAAAACCTAAATGCTACTAAATCTGAAAATATAAAAGAAATGGATGAATATCTGAAATCATGGGAACCACCAAAGTTAAACCAAGAAGAAATCAACAGTAAAATCAATAGAATTTCTATATACCAATAACAAGCAATTGGAGAAAGAACATGGGGAAATGCTCCCACTCACAATTGCTGCAAAAAAAATAAAGTATAGTGGAAAAAAATCTGACCAAAGACACCAAAGATCTCTACGACAAAAATTTAAATTGTTAAAGTAAGAGACTGAGGAAGACACCAGGAGATGGAAGGACCTCCCATGCTCATGGATTGGAAGAATTAATGTTATGAAAAATGATCATCCTATCAAAAGCAATATATAGATTCAATGCAATGCCAATCAAAATCCCCATGACATACTTCACAGAATTAGAAAAATCCATCCTTAAATTTGTATGGAAGCACAAAACACCCCAGATAGTCAAAGCAACCCTGAGCACAAAGAGCAACACTGGGGGGATTACTATTGGCAAAGAAATTGACACATAGATCAATGGAACATCATTGAAGACCCAAACCCAAGTACACACAATTTCAGCCACCTGATATTTGACAAAGGTGCCAAGAACACACAATGAAGGAAAGACAGTATCTTCAACAAATGGTGCTGGCAAAACTGGATCTCTGCCTGTAGAAGAATTAAAGTAGATCCTTACCTTTCAGCTTGCACAAAAGTCATCTCCAAATGAATCAAAGACCTCAATGTGAAACTGGAAACCCTGAAACTATTAGAAGAAAATATTGGCAGTAACTTATAGGATATAGGTGTAGGAAAGGATTTTCTAAATCGGACAGAGGTTGCTCAGGAATTAAGGTCAGCAATCAACAACTGGGACCTCATTAAACTAAAAAGCATCTATACAGCAAAAGAAACAATCAAAAAAGTGAAGAGAAAACCCACAAAATGGGAAAAAAAAGTCTTCACCAGTGACACATCTGATAGGCCTTATTGAATGTCCTGCCAAAAGGAAGAGAATTGAGAAACCAAATGACCCAATTAAAAGATGGGCTGAAGATCTAAACAGAGAGTTCTCAAATGAAGAAATAAAGATGACTAAGAAACATCTCAAAAAGTGTTCAACATCATTAGTAATTAGGGAAATGCAAGTTAAAACCACCCTAAGGTATCACCTTACCTCAATCAGACTGGCTAGGATCAAGAGAACAAATGATACCAAAGGCTGGTGAGGATGTGGAGAAAGGGGAATGCTCATTCACTGCTGGTGGGATTGCAAACTTGTGGACTCTCTATGGAAAGCAGTATGGAGAACTCTTAAAAAACTAAAAATGAACCTACCATATAACCTGGTTATACCACTCCTTGGCATATACCCAAAGGACTCATCCTATTGTAGAGACACTTGTACAACTATGTTTGTTGCTGCTCTTTTCACAATAGCTAAGAGATGGAAGTAACCTAAGTGTCCCCTCAACGGAGGAGTGGTTAACAAAAATGTGGTTCATTTACACAATGGAGTTCTATTCAGCAGTAAAGAAAGATGAAATAATGAAATTTGATAATGAAATTTTCATGTAAATGAATGGATCTAGAAACTGTTATCCTAAGTGAAGTAACACAGACTCAGAAAAACAACATATGTTCTCCCTCATATGTGGATCCTAGCACCAAATCCTTTTAAATTCCAGGTGCTTTTAATAAGATGATGTTACACAGCAGTCCCTTCTGCATGAAATAACTACCATCATCACGACTTCAGCTGAGCCTGATCACTAAACATCATCACAATTGGCCTTGTGGATGGTTGTGCTCATTCATTAAAAGAGGGCCAAGTAGGGTCATTGGACCCTCACCAGACTATACAGCCACTCTTCCTAGTGAACTGTACGTAATTTGGCCCTAACTACACATGGCCTCCTGGATTTGGAGAGGGCTAAAGTATACAAACTGGGGAAGGCTAGGAAGAGAAGGCATGACCCATGCTGGGTAAAGGCTTTCCAGTGTGCATACCCTCAGGTCATACATACACCTCAGCAACCCCTCAGTTATCTCGGTAAAAAAAAAAACCGTTGGCTGGGAAAATTTTAATCAAACATTGGCTTGACACTAAAACCTTAAAAGGGAATAAGCATTGCTTAGTATCTCCAGGAAAAGAAGTCTCACAACAGATGGAAAATTTATTTGTTAATGCTATTATGTCTCATAATTATTTTTAAAAAAAAGAAGAAAGGAAAGAAGGAAAGAAAGAAAATAAGAATGTTAAAGATGTTAAAAGGGTATGGGAACGAGATATTTTCCAACATAGAAAAAATGGGGAGGACCCGGGTTCGATTCCCAGCACCCACATTGCAGCTATGAACCTTCCTTAACTCCAGTTCCAGGGAAATCCATGGCAATGTACGATACGGGGGCACTCACATACATGCAGGCAATACACTCATACATATAAAAATAAAAATAATAAATAAATTTTTTTTAAAAAAAGGATAAGACAAAAATAATATACACATAATGTTAAATTTTCTATGGTCATAGTTTAGTCAACTAGTTTAAGGAACAAAATATATATCTAGTCAAGGTTTATCTGAGAATATTTGGTTTTTTATCCAAGATTTATCTACATAGCATGGGATAATTAAAAGTACCAGACTTGTGGAACTAACCTTACTGGATGTTTAACAGCCATAGTTTGAGGCCTATACTAATGTGGTCAGAGGGACTAAAGGACTTTTGCCCCTTGCCCTCCAAGGTCAACTAAGTTCCAGGGGACTATGGAGCATCTCGCAAAATGTCCTGTAACTATGGTGAGTCACCTGTCCTCTTGTTCAAGGGAGGCCATGGAGACCCCACAAGATGGACTTGAACTGATGTCCAATCTACAAAGAGGAGGGTCAACTCAGAGGAAACATCTCATTCATGCTTCCAAGTGAAGCCAGACATGGTCAAGCAGGACCTTTGACTTATCTTCACATAGATGGAATTGATAAAAGAAAGGAGCCAGGAGCTCCTCCCAACCCCATGTGACCCCTGAGGAACAGATCCTCAAAAGACCTTAAGTGTAAAAATAAATCAATTTATTTGGGCCAACTATGTGGTCTTAAATACCCAAAAGTAACCAAAGAGTAAAGTCATCAGTGTATGTAGTGGTTTGAATGAAAATGTCCCTTATAGGCTCCAAGTGTTTGAACATTTTATCCCCAGATGATGGTGCTGTTTTGGGAAGTTTTAGAAGGTGTGGATATCCTGGAGGAAACATGTCACTGGGGGTGGGCTTAGAGCATTCTTAAGCCTTGCCAGATCTCCAGTTGCTCTCTTGCTTCCTGTGCCTGTGTGATGATGTGAGAGCTTAGCTTCTGCTGCTCCTGCTCCAGCCACCTCCAGCCACCATGCCTCCCTGCCATGACGGACTGTAATTCCCCTGGAACCATAAGCTCAAATAGACTCTTCCTTCTATAAATTGCTTGGGTCAGTGTTTCTATCACAGCAACAGAAAAGTGACTAATACAGTAATTGGTACCAGAGAGTGGGCTGTTGACTGTGAAGAACCTGACCACGTGGGGTTTTGGAAAAATGTGGAAGACTTTGGAAGTTTGGACTAGAAAACTGGTTGACTGCTTAACAGGCCATTCTAGTAAACACCTGGAAGGAAGTAGTGCTGAGAACAATGTAGTTCCAGAAGGAAATAAGGACTTAAGCAGCACTTGGGATATTTTGGCAAAGAGTCT
>NW_008355789.1:8882130-8900398 GCF_000622305.1 Nannospalax galili
ATCACCCTGCCTTCCACTAGTAAATTCGTACTTTTGATATGCTGTTTTAATCAGTTTGTTGACACTTTATTAAGGATTTCCCCATCAGAGATGGTGGCCTGTGTTCTCTGGTGCCTTCATCACAGATATCAAGAGTGTGATGGTTTGAATGAAAATGGCCCCCATAGACTCCAAGTATTTGAACATTCTGTCTCCACATGGTGGCTGTGTTTTGGGAGGTCTTTGAAGGTGCAGCTATCCTGAAGGAAGCACGTCACTGGGAGTGATCTTAGAGAGTTCTTAAGCCTTGCCAGATCTCTTAGTTGCTCTGTTGCTTCCTGTGCTTGCATAATGATGTGAGAGCTTAGCTGCTCCTGCTCTTGCTCCAGCCACCTCCAGTCACCATGCCTCCCTGCCATGATGGACTGTAATTCCCCAGGAACCATAAGCACAAATAACCTCTTCCTTCTATAAATTCCTTGGGTCAGTGTTTCTATCACAGCAACAGAAAAGTGACTAATACAGTACTTGGTACTAGAGAGTGGGCTGTTGGCTGTGAAGAACCTGACCATGTGGGGTTTTGAAGAAATGTGGAAGACTTTGGAAGTTTGTGCTAGGAAAGTGGTTGCTTGCTGTAAACAGAGCTTAACAGGCAATTCTGGGAGAAATGTAGTGCTGAGAACAATGTTGTTCCAGAGAGAAATAAGGACTCAAGCAGCAATTGGGATAGTTTGGCAAAGAGTCTGGCTGAAGTCTGCGCACAGCCAAAATGCTTGCCTGAGGCTAAGTTGAAAAGCCATGGACTAATTTCTCTGGTGGAAGAAATTTCAAGACAGCCTAATGTAGAAATGGTTGTGTGGCTATTAATGGTGAATATTATGCAGATCTACAGTGAAAGAGAGTAAATGGGGCAGAAAGAAATACAGTTTGGATTGAGACACATGACAAGCCTGCTGCACCAGCTGCCCACCACATGCGGCACATGAACACCTGAAAATTACCCTGTTCTGATTTTTTTCTAGTTCCCTGTCTAGAACTTGTAATGTTAATTACTCTTGCCTTTACTTCTCCTTCACATCTCCTATTCACCAGTCAAGGACTTTCTTTTCCCCCTACAGATAAGAGCTATGCAATTTGGGAGTCTTTTAGATAGACCCGCTAAAGGGGTACTCCAACTGCCTCACTGTGCTTCCTGTTCAGCGTGGAAGAAGCCAGAGTGGTCTGCATCCAGATTCCCTACCTGCAAGCTGGGTAACCTCTTCAGAGGATGGTGTAATAAGAATTAGAGGAAGGAATTGGCTAGGCAGTTAGGGTAAAAAGATCCCAAAGAAAAGTAGCCAGTTTCTTGGCTAAAACTCACAGTGTCCTTGAGCCTCTTAGCAACATACCCATTCCAAAGGCCAAAAATACCAAAAATATTTGGGAGCTTTTATCTAATCTTTAAAAGATTTTAGGGTTACCTCTTCAGAGGGGGGGAATGTTAGAGTAGCCAAAAGCCCCATTAAAAAAAATAATAAATCAAAGAAGAAGAGAGAATACATGAAGTTATCAGAAAAAAGTGATGGGGAGACATGGGAAGAGTTGGAGGAATCAATAAATATTCAACTATATAAAAATTTAAAATTCCTTTCCATCATAAGATTTCTAGGATTAAAAAACAATTCAGAAGTAGAAGATATTTGCAATATATGTGAATTCACATACAGAAAATGCAGAAAACTACAAACCATTTCTTTCAAAAAGACAATGGCCCAACAGAGAAATGGACAGAAGACATGAACAGACATTTTAGAAAAGAAGAAATCTACCCAATCAATGACATATTTAAAGGTTCTTAGTATCATTTGCAATCAAGAATGCAAATTAAAACCAGGATGAGATCACTAAACATTCAGCATATAGTCAAAAATTAGAAGTTTAACAGCACAAATTGCTCACAAAGGAATGTTCACAGACTATCAGCAGCAGGATAAAGAACCATTTTGGGGGAAAGGGTTTGTCTTTCTCTATTAAAGCTAAAGATAGGCATGCCCTCTGACCCAAACAATCCCATCCCTGCTCACACAGCCTAGAGAAAAGTGTGCACATGGTCCCCAAGAATGAATGTTATGTACAAGTTTGTGGTAATACTGTACAGAACCACCACCATCACCATGAAATGCTACATATGTCCAGAGACAATAGAGGTGACAGCTCTGATCCTTGCAGAGCTAGAAGAAAATTGATGAACTATATAAAAATTTTAAATTCCTTTAAAATTCTGAAAGATGACTCAGCTGTTAAGAGCACTGACTGCTCTTGCAGAGGACCCAGGTTCTATTCCCAGCACCCACATGGTAGCTACAAATCGTCCTTAACTCCCACTCTAGGGGAATCCAAAGCCTTTTTCTGACCTCCACAGAATTGCATGACACGGGTGCACTTACTTACATGCAGGCAATACACTCATATACATAAAATAAAAATAATAAATGTTTTAAATTCATAGACTTCATGAAAATGGAATATTTTGAGCAAAATCTGCAACAACCAAAAGCCAGAGTCTACATGATTCCGTTTATATAATGCATAAAACAGGCATAATCAAACACATTTAGATATGCATCCTAGGCAATAAAACCATGAGAGAGTGAGTAATGTTAGCCACATGATGGTGACCGCCTCAAAGAGGAGGGTGTGGGTGGAGTGGGAAGGGATGCAAAGTGGCCTCCAAAATCAATAGTCTATCATTTCATCTGGATACTGGTGACATGGGAGTCACTCCGTGACTATTCACTGTACATGCACACATCTAATCACTTTATACATGGCATGTTTACATTTTAGGTTTAGAAAGAGGGAACAAATCTATGTACATACTCATCTAAGGTCAGTGAAGTAACAGACTCAACTCCATTCATAGGCCAACCAAGCAACAGCCCATTATAAAATACCGCTATCTCGAAGCCACAAGTTATCACCTCAAAGTACTAAGTCATATCTTCTGTAATAACATAGAATGGTATTTTCCACTCTTCCTTAAGAGATTCATTCCTTTGAATCAAAATGTTATCTTTTAACATTAAAGCACTTCCAGAGGAAACGCAGTGAGCAGAGAACTGAAACTATCAGGAGTTTCCACAGGACCTGTGATGTGAAAACTCAGAGACTTTCAGATTTAGAATAAATACCTTATGACACCTAATAATATTCTTATATGAAAGGTCTTTATCTCCATTCAATCACCTCTTTAAAATACTGTGGATAAGAGAATTTAAAAAGCTAAAATGCAAATTTTTCAGTTTTAAGTAACTGATAGAAATTAACTTTAAAATTAAAGCAAAAGAGGGAATGAGAGAGGAGGAAGGAAGGGGAGGATAGTTTTACAAATTCCTATTTTAAAAAAACAGAATCTCAAAAAGAGAACCCCTGAAATTATGAGGGAATAGTGATGGTCGGGTTAGGGGAGGACTTAGAGGGGAAGGGCAGGTGGGTGGACTTGATCAAAACGCATGATCTGTATGTATGAGATTTTCAATTAATAAAAAAAATAGAATCTCAGATACACACAAATCCTCTGTTCAAATATATGGGCATAAATGTATATAATCTCACTTCTTAAATTGGTAAGGGTCATAAATTGAGAAATGTTTAATCTCACACTTTATAAAAGTATCGCACATTGCTTGTTACTATATTTTGTCTTTCCTCATTTTCTTTCTAGCAAAACCTTCTTTGTCACATGTCCTGTATCTGAAGAGTCTGTGTCTCAACTGGTAGGAACAGCTGGAGCACACAGTAACTGTATGCTTAACTGTTTGAAAACCTAATGAACTGGTTTCTAAATTAGCTGCACCATGTGACATTCCCAAGAGCAATGAATACGGTTCCAGTTTCTCCGCACACTCATCCACGTTTGTCGGTTTCTGTTCATAGTGACCCTAGAGTTTGTGGAGTGGTGAAGCAGCATCTCACGGTGATTTTTATTTACATTTCCCTGATATCTAATGATTGAACGTCTTTTTGTACTTAAAAAAACTATTATTTTCTCCTTGGAACCTCTTGCTGTCATGAGAACTTGAAAGGCCAGGCGTGGTGGTGCACACCTTTAATCCCAGCACACTGGAGATAGAAGCAGGTGGATGTCTGAGTTCAAGGACAGCCTGGTCTACATAGTGAGTTCCAGGCCAGCCTGGGCTACATAGTAAGACCCTGGAGAGAGAGAGACAGAGACAGAGACAGAGACACAGAGAAAGACAGAGAGACACAGAGACACAGGCAGACAGAGACAGAGAGACAGACAGAGACAGAGACAGAGACAGAGAGACAGAGAGACCGAGGGAGAAGGGAGGGAGGGAGAGAAAGAGAGAAACTTGAGATATGGCTCAATGGTCAGGCACTTGCATAGCAAGCATGAAGATCTGGGTTCAATCTCTAGCACTAATGTGATTACTGTACCTAGAATTTCTAATTTGGCTTCTTGCCTATGAACACAGTTTGAAATGTAGTTTTTTGAATCACTATTATTGATAATTCAAATTGCATATTTTTTAGATCTTATCTTTCCATATTTTAACTTTATTACTTAGCAATTAAGCCTAATTTTACGATAGTAATCGACTACTAGTAGCCAGGAAGCCCTCTACATGCTTCTGTGTCCCGGTAAGTGAAATGATAAGGTTGGCCTACGTTCTGTTTGATCCGTTCCCCACAGAGTGCACCTCGGCCTCAAGCTGGTGTAGGAGGATGGAATGACCTTTAAAGGATGCGCTGAAGGAATCAGGAGAACTCAAGCTTTCATCCGATGCTGCTATCTTTGTTAGATTTCCACAAACCATACAGCTTGAACACTAAGTTCCATTGCTTACCAAAGGCCCGAAAGCTGCAGAATTTTAGACCCTTGAGAAAAAAGAGGGTTGAACAAAATACTAGCTATGCACAAAGGTAAAGGCAGATTACATTCAAGCTTGTGTTCTAGGCAGTGCAGAGTTACAGCGTGAGTGAGAGAGGCGCCAGAGTCAACAGCAGGAAATTACACATGGAAAGGCCAGGTCTGAGGGGCAAAAGGACTGTGGGGTCTTTTTAATGCTGTTGTTTTTTTTTATGTCTGATGTAGCTAAAAAGCTTTTTTCTTTGAATTTTCTTTTCTTTCCTGATAAAAATATGAAAATATTCTGACACACTTTAAGCTGTGACTCTTATTCTAAAATCTAATGACAGCAACTCAAGTAATTTAAGAAACCAGCTAGCTGCACTAATTCACTACCTTTAAATATATTTTCCAACACTTACATACAGTAAACAAATATAAATATGAATATATAGCAACTCCTTCAGAAATCAGTATCACTATTGATTTAGCTAGAATAGTCCCTTTCAGAATTCAGAAAGGCATTTTTCTCTTCTTTTAAGTACCTAACTTTTATGAAGATAAAAATTTTTATTAACCTGTAACATACAGGTAATAAGGTTCACTAATCTTAAATTCGGTTGATAAATGTATGCAATGAATTTTTACATATGTATTGTCGAATAAAACCACCACTCACACCAAGATAGACAGAACACTCCTAGAACCGAGCAGTTCCTCGTGTTTCCCTTCCCAGTTACTGCCCAACCCATCTGGAGTGGGAAGCACTCTTCTGGCTTTATCACTCCATGTTTCCTCTCAAACTGAAAGAATGGCATCCATCTTTTTGCTCTAATAGTTTCCTACCCCTGAGTCCGTCTCTTTAATCTACTTCTTATGCCCCACAGAAAGTCTCTGAAACTCATTCATGTTTTCATGCCCCACTGTACTCCTCTGGGTTGTTTGGTATGTGGCTATTTTGAATGGAGCTGCCATACTGGCGCACATATCTTCTGGTGGACAAGAGCACCTGTTCTCCTGATTTACACCTAGTGGTAACTGCTGGCCATAGAACAAGCATAAACTTTACTTTCATAAATATTCCCAGATAGCTTTAATTGGTTATAACAATACACCACTACCAGAAGTATACTTGTTTTACACCCTCACCAACATGCAACATGCTTGGCCTTTTTCATTGCAGCCTAATGCTCTGCTTACTAATTTTATGAAATGTGTCATTTTACTACTTATAAAGGAGATAGAGCGTTTTTCGGTCCTTTGCCTTCCAACTACTACTACAGCCAGGTCTCAGCCAGCAGCGCTGAGGAACACAGCAAAGGTGTTGCCCAGGGGCCTGTTACAAAGCCCCACGCCAAAACGGGATCTGGCTCAGGATTTTTAATAAAGACCCACAGGAGACTCACATGCCTGTCCCAATTTAAGGAATACTTTCCTACTTGATAAACTTATAAAGTTCTAGAATGACTAAGATATCCCCTAAAAATCTTTCCAGTAGACTATAAGGAACAAAGATGTGTGTCAGCAATCTATTCCTTAAATTAATTCAGTTATCAAAACTTGATGTCCAAGCAGGCAGATCTCTGTGGGTTTGATGCCAGCCTGGTCTACATAGCAAGTTCCAGGCCAACTGGGGCTATAGGGAGACCCTGTCTCAAAAAGACCAAAAAAAAGAAAAGAGGTATCATAGGACCAAGTATTCAGGAGAGAAGAACAGGTCCTCCTTTTTGAATTCTCCTGTCAGAAGCACTGTCTGCCACATGGAGTGATGCACTAGGACCAAGGTGTCAGAGTATCAACGCAGTGTTTCACAAATAGCTTCAAGTATTCTTACTGTACTCTAAAGCTCACAATATGACCCTGTCACGATCACCCTTTGTATCTTTAGCATCTCTGACACATACTTATGTATTTGTCAAATTTTATGTAGATGAGCCTTGTAAATATGGAAATAAATGCAAACTGTGTACTAGCATGCTCAATAGGTCCTAATAACCAACATGTTAAATAATGCAATTGGGACCCAAAAAGGTCTTAACAAAAACTTTAAAACGGGGGCTGGAAAGATGGCTCAGCAGTTAAGAGCACTGACTGCTTTTACAGAGGACCTGGGTTCAATTCCCAGCACCTACATGGCACCTAACAGCCATCAGTAACTCCAGTTCCAGGGGCTCTGATCCCTTTGTCTGACCTCAGGCATTGCACCACACAAGTGCACTTACATACATGCAGGCAGTGCACTCATGGCAGAAAGACTGTAAGAGCCAGGGCTGGTTCATAAACACAGGGAAGCAGAGGTTTTCAGGCCACTGGAAGCTCGCAAGTGTGAACTTGTGGCAATGGTGGCATCAACACAGGACCCACACCAACTCAATTTAAGAAGGGTCCAGAGTAGAGAGAGAGAAATGGAATGGGTTGTGGGCCAGCCCTAGTCTGGGAACTATTGGAGACTGATCACTACTGGGTGAGGGGGAGTAGGCCTTACCAACAATCTCCAGATATGCTGACTAGACTCCAGTGTGCACCCAAGGGCATCTGGGTACAAATGCTTGACTGGATAGGACTTAACATGTACGGTAGAATACATAAGGTCTGGTGGGGGGGTGTGGATGGGGGAGAGGATCTAAATTTGATTAAGAATTGCTGTATGAGAGCCTGGAGAGATGGCTCAGCGGTTAAGAGCACTGACTGCTCTTGCAGAGGACCCGGGTTCGATTCCCAGCACCCACATGGCGGCTATGAACTGTCCTTAACTCCAGTTCCAGGGGAGTCTGAAGCCCTCTTCTGAGCTCCACAGCATTGCACAACACGAGTGCACTCATGTGCATGCAGGCAATACACTCATAAAATAAAAATAATAAATAAAAATAATTTTAAAAATTAAAAAACTGTTGTATGAAATGTGCAAAAGTTCAATAGAAAATTTTAATAAAACAAAAACAATTTTTTTTATTTTAAAACATAATAAACTAGAACTACAGATACAGAGAAGTAGAAAATAGTTTTTAAATTATATTGACATGTCAATTTGTTTTTTAGAGTTTTTTCAAGTTTGTTTATTTAGGCAGGGGGAGTACAAGTGGGAGGTCCAAGGACAACCCACAGACTTCAGTTCTCTCCTTCCTTGTGTGGATTCAAGAGACAGAACTCGGGCTCTTGTCAGGCTTGGCCCACTGAGTCACGTCACTGGCCCCAGTATATTTCTTTTTTTTTTTTCCTATCTTCTATTTAATTTGAAAGAAAAAATTTAGAAAATAGGTTCTGGTGGGTCTGGTGGTATGTGCCTGTAACTCCAGCACTCAGGAGGCTAAAACGCCCAGTATATTTGTTAAATCAAGGGAAAATAGATAATTTCACAACAAACACAAATTACTAAAACTGAATCAAGAAAGGGTAGAAAATATGAGATCAATAAAATATGATTAAATAGCTATCTCTTTAAAATGTGCTCTGATCAAATAGTTTTATAACTATGGGTTGGCTTTTTCTTAACCATTAAAGAACTGATAAATCCTAGTCTCTCCTAATTATTCCAGAACATTCCTATTGTCAACCCTATAAATACAGCACTAAATCAAATGAATCATAGATACAAACTCATATACTCATAATTCAAATTCATCAGTATGTGTTTACATGCACTATAACCAAGTAGAAGAATAGAAGAACATTTGAGCACTAGGAAATCTATCAAAATGTTTTATATAATATTAATAAAATTAAAGAGTAAAAATGTATTTTGTCAATAAATGTCAAAAAAATTGTTTGAGGAAATTGTAAGATCATACTAAACCAAAAGCCCCTAAGAAAGAAAGATCAAATGAACGGAACCAGACATGAAATGAACACAAGATCCTGCAGGTGGGCTCCAGTCATCAGCTCAAGCACAGGACAAGACAGAAGGTTTGTGAGTTTGAGGGCAAGAAGAGTAATGAGTCAACAGAAAAATGGGACTCCCATAAAACATTAGGTTCTATAATAGAGTATTGTCTGGGACAAGGAAGGTAGTAATGCCTCAGTACTCCAACAGCTATACTTACAGTTTCAAATTCTGACCATTACGTTTTAATCATGACACCTGAAGGAAATTATTTAATTCCTAAGTGTTCAATCCATAAATTACAAATAATAATGCAGACCCTGCAGGATTTAGGAAAACTTGTTGAGATGATGCTTAGAACATATTATCATTCAATATGTCATGCAAAACAGGCTTTTTTCTTACATTCATTTATTTTGGGTGTGCATGTTGTATGTGTGTGGGCACGCATGTGGGAATCAAAGGACGACTTGTAGGTGTTGGTTCCCCCCTTCCACCATATGGCTGCCAGGAATTGAACTCACATTGTCAGACTTGGTGGCAAGGACTCTTTGCCCTCTGAACCATTCGTCAGTCTAAAAGTAAGTGTTCCAAGTGTCCTTTCAAGCATCTGCTGAGTACCAAGTGCCGGGCACTAAGCAAACACTAAAAATTAACCAGTGAACAAACACAAAATTCCTATCCACATGGAGCTTCTATTCTGGTGGGAAGGAGAAGGCCATTCCCCATCATTGCAGGACAGGATAATCACAGGGACGCATACCATGAAAGGGTCACTGGCGCAGTCCTTCAACTCGGAGTGAGTTCGTGATGCAAAGATTGAGTTTCCAATCTGAAGTGCAGGTACTGAGTACATGCCCCACTCTCACCTACCCACAGATGGCTGGAACAACCCCCGTCTCCTCCGGTGCCAACCTTAGAGCACTGCTGCCCACCAGAAGCCCCTGGGATCTGACTGCTGCCTCCTCAGGTCCTGTCTCCTTAGATGCTGAACTCACAGATGCTTCCACTGCTGCTTCTAATTTCTTTTCCTCTCAGGGCTTTTTCCACTAGGCAGAGAACGGAATCACGGGTTGAAAGAGCCTAGCCTTTGCCATTAGAGAAACCCAGGTTCAATCCTAGATCCAACACAGCTACTTTGCAGCCTCTGCTAGGATCCTTCTGGGACCTGAAAGTCAAGCCTCCAAATCCCAGCACTGTAGGACTCAGGCTTAAACCCCTCTGGAGGGATGCCTTCTGGGTCATGAGGGCACTAGCAGTCCACATCAATAAAAAGCTTAAGGGTAGTAAAGAAAAAATAGAGGGTTACCAACTCCATGACCAGATGCCTCCACTCAAACCTTCTGGGCCTAGAAAGCAGATTAGCAACATTCACAAAGCCAGACTGCACCTGGGCCCTCCTGGGAGCTAGCTCTTGCGTCCAAACTCCTTTGGCTAGCTGCTTCCATTAAGTTCTGTCATTGCTTTGTCATTTGCTGCTTGATCACAAATCTAACCTGAGAATCTCATACCCAGACTCAGTACACAAGTCAAACTTGTCTCCACACACTCTGACACTCAAAAAAGACAAGGCTGACCTTGTTTATTGGTTTTCATGAATTAATTCTCAAAGTAGGTATTACTATAAGTGGTTAGACTTCTCTCACAGGCCTGTGGAGTGTTTGGAAGGAATACAGAATGCTTTCACATGACATCCTAGTATGTTCCTTCTTCCGTGAACTATATTGAATATAGCATTCTTTAGTTAAAAGGCGCTCGCTTTCATAATAGTTAATGCCTATCTTATTATATACTGGGCACTGACTTAAATACCTATATGTACTCATTTAAGTCTTAAAACATCCCAAAAAATAGGTACCACTTTGAAGATAAGTAAACCAAACCCTGAGGAGATAAATAAGACCAAGTTCACACTAATAAGCTTCCTTAACCAGCACTGTACAGGTCAGAAAAATAAAATCAGAGTCAGCCCAGGATTTCTACTCTTCAGAACACTTGATGAGGAGCACTGAGAACAGGTTTTCTACATCATCTTATGACAGAGGGCGATAAAGGTTCATGAACGACTACTTTAAACTTTGGGGTCAAGAAGAGATTCAAAACCTTAGTATATTCATTACCTCACTCTAAAATTGATATCTACGTAGTAGCCTTCAAGTTGAAATGATTATTATGTGCTTAAAAAGCACTTAAGCATCTATATCTAAAAAGAAATTTAAATAGACCTAGTGTTGCTAAAGGCTATCACTGTATACTGCACTATGTCACTTTTCATGTAATAAAATACCCACTGAGAGATAACCGACCTCACTGGCTTTGGAAAAGGCTGAAACACACAGAAAGAAATGCCTCCATTTAGAAAGATGCTAAGGTGAGCCAGGCGTGGTAGTACACACCTTTAATCCCAGCACTCCAGAGACAGAGACAGGCAGATCTATGTGAATTCAAGGCCAGGCTGATCTACATAGCAAGTTCCAGGCCAGCCAGTGCTACATAGTGAGACCCTGTATCAAAAAGTAAGCTAAGGGAGCTGGAGAGACAGCTCAGTGGTTAAGAGCACTGTGAGACCCTGTATCAAAGGACCCAAATTTGGTTCCCAGCACCCACGTGGCAGCTGACAACTAACTGTAACCCCAGTTCCAGGTGATACAATGCCCTCTTCTGGCTTCCAAAGGCACCAGGTATACATATGGTACACTTACATGCAGACAAAACACTCGTAGACATAAAATAAAATTCAACTTGAAAAAAATAGAAGTAAATGCACATAATGGGAGGTAGAGAGACATCAAAAACACAGAAACAGGTGTTCCAGCCTAAATCTAGCAAACCTACCACTAGACGCAATAAATGTCAGAGACTAGACACAATAAATATCAGGGTGCTATGTTTATCAGCAAAGAGCCGATCATCAAAAACCTTCAGGGATTTTACAAAATTGTGTTCTTCCTTAGCAAAAGCATAATCCAAGAAGATACAAAACAGCCATTGACTGAAAATAAGCCGTCCAAGTGGGACAAAGGAAAGAAAGTTTGAGAACTCTGCATGTGGAACTGAAGCCAATGGAAGCACAGGCACTCCATCATTTCAGCTGAAACAAGTTCATAGCGGACCCACGGCCTCACTTTGCAAGACGCTGTAGTAACGGAAATAAAACCATGACACAGAAACTGATGGTTCTGATGTGTATGAGTTGTAGTCAATACCATGCCATACCAAGGGAAGACTACAGTAACAACCACATCTGGTGAGAGTCCATGATGCACACAGATGCGTGTGTGGACGACTACAGTAACAACCACATCTGGTGAGAGTCCACGATGCACACAGATGCGTGTGTGGACGACTACAGTAACAACCACATCCCGTGAGAGTCCACGATACACACAGACGCATTCAGCTTCTGGGTGCCCTGACTATCCAAGCCGCTTAGTCACCTTGGCTCATGACTGTCTGGGGGAAATCTCTTGACGTATCTGCCTATCAGAGCAGCTGTGTTAGAGAGCAGAAACACCACAGGACTTCTAGCCAGGCCATCTATATAGGCCATATGGTTTTGCCACTCAGTGGCTATTGATCAAGACAGTTCATTTTTCCTCTTCAACCCTTACTTACTTTCATGATAATATCTACCTCCAAAGTAGTTGTGCACAATCAATAATAAAATAATGACACATCTTTACTGAGAACTTACAACTCAATGTGTATGCTTATTTGAGTATATTTGCCTATTTGAAGCTCTCAAAAACAGGTAGTATTACTACTTCCATCGTACAAAAGTGCCCAGAAATGTGCACATACGTGGCAGCTTCTATGAATATGCGCGTGGTGACACGTACCCATTACCCAGTAGTGCGTCCATCTGCAGCAGCAGTGAAAACACCTGAAATCTGCTCATTCACAACACGCTAAAAAGGAGAACCTGGCGGACAGTAGCTTTCTATTTCTAGAGATTTTCTTATCTTCCTCCTTTCGAGAGCCAGCTGCACTTAAGATTCTGGAAGAGGTTAACTAGCAAACTTCAAAGAGGGCCAACTCTCTTAGTGACAGAATCCATACCGGCCGTGGCTACTGCTGCCAGCCTGGCCAAACACATGCAATGAATTGATGGCCGCAGCCCAACACCCTTCCCATCTCATCCAGCCCATCCTCCTTCACAGACACAACCCTTCAGATGCTAATCCTCCCTTCTTCTTCCTTCCTTCCTTCCTTCCTTCCTTCCTTCCTTCCTTCCTTCCTTCCTTCCTTCCTTCCTTCCGAGTTCTCCTTAGACACTGCTTAGAAAGCAAGAGTCCTATTCAGGAGCGCAGTGTGGAAATGCACTCTGCCAAAGGTTATCTGGAGAAGTGAAGGGAGGAACCTAGGAATGTTCTGTAGGTTTTGCTCAAGCGCCATATATTAAATTAAATTAGATTCCCAGCATTTGTGGATTTAGAAGGCGTTATGGACATGGTAGTCTAAGACGGATATGCCGAACAGACAACCTCACTTAAAAGTTCTGTGTAAAGAACAACACTACCCCAGAAGGGAATGAACAGGAAATCAATCGGAGCTGAAACTTCCTTGGAGATCACCAAACTTCTCAGGCTGCCAATGAGGGAATTAATTCTTAGAGAAAAGTGATGTGGTCAGCATCATCCAAAGTCTACTTGCTGAGCTGAAACTCCTGCAAACAGGGGCTTAGCTGTCAAACCGCCCAGGAAGTATGCCAATGAGTGGGGGAAATGAGGCAGGGGACGCAAGATGAGAATGTTGCTGAGGAGGTCCATCTGCAGCCGTCCTGGGTGCCACGTTCCTCACCTTTTCTAACTTCTGCTCTGACTGTATCTAAATCCAAGGCGAGTTGAGTGTAGAATCAACAAGGAGTCCCAGACCTTCACACTGGTGACCCTCCACTGGTCTGCACTGCTAAAGCATGGTAAATCCATTTAACTCTAAAACATCGCTCATCCAAAAAAAATGGCTGAAATTGTTTTGCTTCAAGGAATAAACAGACAGAGTGTATCTGCCTCTACCCTCTTAGGAGAGCCCTGTAAAATGCCGTACTACTGTTTCCTAAACACACAGTAAATCGGTAGCCACACATCCTGCCCCAGGTTTCTAGGGGAAGCTACATTCTCTCCAGGGATCCTGTCCTGGGAGGGTACCCTTGGGTGCCACCATTTTCCCTTTTACTCGCTACACTCTCCCCTGTGTTCCCACCTACTTTTCCATTTCAGTGATCTCCTAAATGGGTGTTTGGTGCTTATTTATTTTAAAAGTAAGAAAAACCACTCCTTGGTTAAGTTTAAATACAGATTGACACTCTGGGTGTCTGTGTCAACTATTAGTGCTTCTCATCCTATATCAGAAACATCTTGAATAAAGAGGAGAAATTAATTTGGATAGTAATATATAGCTGTTTCATTAAATTATCCCTGAATAAGTACCCAGGTGGTTTAAAAAGATCCTTCCAGAAACACAAGTTGGAGGGTAATATTGATAACAAAGAGGAGACTGTGACCAGCCTGACAGTTGTGCTCCTGTAAGCAGGGGCCCCTCAGTGCTACACTGCAGGATGCAAATGTGGGCCAAGCAGATCTGACCAAAGAAGTCAATGCTTTTCCTAGCTGTCAAGACGATAATTGCAGATACAGACTTTTGTCTAGTGGTGTTAACAGTGCACCTTGCCCTATCATGCTCTGAGATGTTAAATAATAATAATACACAGACTTTACAGTCAGAATGACATTTAAAAGCTATGCACATACGCATAAACTTAAATTGCTGTAATTTTTCCAACAATGTTAAAAAATCATACAAAACTCAATCCAGTATTTCATAAAACTTTACCAATATGCATTAAAGGTTTAGAGACCTCTTCTGGGGCTCCTTCATGAAAGACACAAAAATCTCCATCCTTGTTATCAATGCTGCTATTAAAAAGGCCACGATAACACATCGCAAACAATACGGCAAGTTAAAATTCATTCTCTTAGTTAAAAACCATAGCTGAACGAAAGGAGAAGGAAAGGGTAAGAGAGAGCACCATAGACTCCACCAGCTCCGTTTCTGAGCCAGACAACGGCAATCAGATGATGAGCCATGGCATAACATCTATCTTTGAAAACAAGCCTGCAGGACACAGTAATGCCTGCACAGCGTGGTAAAGGCTGCGTGACGTGGTAAAGCATGCACAATGTTTTAAAACGAGATGGGGAGCACCCAGAAGAATCGTTGGCACCACCCACAGGTTCTACTGCTTATCTAACAGCAAGATTTCCAGACTTGAGACTAAGGAGCAAAACCAAAAAAACCTAGCAAGCCGAATGTCCTGAAATTTTACGTAATGACCAGAAGCTGTGTGGCTGTTATGTACATAAGTTAGAGAGAGATAGATAAAGAAAAGAGGGACAGGTGATAGACAGATGCTGATAGATTAGATATTCTGAGAGGTAATTAGGTATACATATTTACATCAAACAATCATCTCTTCAAAGTAAAGGTAAATTTACCAAATGAGTAAGTAAATGCCATTTCAAAACATTGATTTAAAAATAGATTTGAAGATATTCCATCATAGCGTGTGGATTGGTCACCAAAATTCTATACCTTTCACCCACAGAAAGTCTCATCTGTTCGGGCGACTGGAGAGATGGCTCAGGTGTTAAGAGTACTGACTGCTCTTGTAGAGGACCAGGTTCGATTCCCAGAACCCACATGGCAGCTAACAATCATCTATAACTCCACTTCCAGGGGGATCAGACACTCTTCTGACCTCCGTGGGCACTGCACAACACGGGTGCACTTACATACACTCAGGTAATAAACTCACACACATAAAATGAAAATAAATTAAAATATTTTTGAAAAGTCTCATCTGTTTTCAATTTTTAAATTGCCAACAGAATATTCTAACCTGTTTCATAATGTTCCAAAGAGTTTTGATAGGTTGGAGTCCATCTAATTCAAATATGAAAATGTTATACTTCCATCCCCATTGGCAAAAATAATCAGTTGGAAGATGGTGGTTTAGCAGTTGAATTTTAACAAAGTTCTTTACATGTTTGTGCATAAAATTAAAAAGTAGTATCTCTATTTCTTAAGTGTGATCAGTGACGTGATCTCCTTAGAGGCATTACGTTCTCTCTGTGGTGGCACTTTTCAAGAATGACAGCAAGAAACATCCACAGCAGAATAAGCTGAACCAGAACCCGGTCTTTAAATCACTGCATCACAGTGTTAGGCCAAGACTCCGACAAATAGCAGAATGTGCTGTGTTCTAAGGTTTGGGAAATCACAATTAATATAGAAATCTTTACTCCATCTATATATCTTTTTAATATCTATTTAGGAATGATTTATAGCATATATTACCACAACTTTTCATGTCTACAATTTCCAATAAATATGCATGTATACTAGGGACTATGCTCTATGCTTGATTCTGTCAAAAGTTCTCCCAAACGTTATTACTGTCTTGTCTGAGAGAGTCTCCAATTATGCTTAGAGTAGACTTTCAGAACCACCTAAAGTATATTTCCTTCTCTCCTTTAACATCCTAATTTCTGCCCTTTGACCTCAGTTGCTGGGAATGTTTCCTAAAGTCACTCCAGTCAAGAAGGGTGGGTGCCAGCGATGGTGTGACCATGTGCTTATACTAAAGTGAACATTTTTTAGTTATCAAATTATTTATTCATTTACTTGTATTTTATCTATGAATGCCCTGCCTGCATGTATGTAAGTGCACCATGTGCATGAAATGCCTATGGAGGCCAGAAGAGGGCGTCGAATTCCCTGGAATTGGAGTTATCTGAGTGCTGGGAACTGAACCCAGGTCCTCTGCAAGAGCAATCAGTGCTCCTAAGTGCTGAGCCATCTCTCCAGCCCCCTAAGATATTTACTTATTTTTTAATTTATTATTTTTATTTTATATGTATGCATGTATTGCCTGCATGTAGGTAAGTGCACCTGTATTGTGCAATGCCCACAGAAGACAGAAGAGGCTGTCGGGTCCCCTGGAACTAGAGTTACGGACAGTTGTTAGCTGCCATGTGGGTGCTGGGATTTGAACCCAGGTCTTCTGCAAGAACAGTCAGTGTTCTTAACCACTAAGCCATCTCTCCAGCCCATAAGATATTTACTTTTTTTTTTTTTTTTGGCATTTTGAGACAGGGTCTCCCTGTAGCCCCAGCTGTCCTGGAGCTCACTATGTAGACCAGGCTGGCCTCGAACTCACAAAGATCCGCCTGCCTCCATCTCCCAAGTGCTGGGATTAAAGGCTTGTGCCACCACGCCCCTCCTAAGATATTTACTTTAAAGATGCATTAGCAATAGGCTTAACTAAACAGAGGTCTCATTTGGGGAAATTTCATATGACTATATAATTTAATGCCCTTCTTAGTAAGTTTAATAAAATTGTATTTCTTTTTCAGTTTTCTCCAATATAAACTTGTTACAAAACTAAAACTTATATCATCATGGCTTCTTAAAATGTAAAAGATAAGTGGGTGGTATATGCCTTTAATCCCAGCACTGGGGTGACAGAGGCAGGCAGATGTCTGTGAGATTGAGGCCATCCTGATCTACATAGCAAGTTCCAAGCCAGCTGGGGCTACAGGGAGACCCTGTCCCCCTCAAAATGTAAAAAATATTGATACAAATTGTCCTATTATATTGACATTTACAGAAATTAGTTTATTTATGCACAGACCAAAAAGCAAAAAGCAAAAAAAAAAAAAAAAAAAAAAACCTAACATTTAAAAGTAGTACTAAAGATGACAGAAGAAAAATGCTGACATGCAAATTAAAGGGATTTACTTTTCTATGCTTTCAACTAACTCACACATCTGCTGGCACTAATGACCTTTCTATGTGGCCACGACAAAGACATTAAATGCAAAACTCCACAGCTAAGGCACAGCTAAGGGTGGTAAATGGTTTGGAAAGCGTGTCATAGTCAAGATGACTACTTTTCTTTCCTCCTCTGTCATGTCACACATAAGAGCTTGAGTCCCCAGATTCTCTTAGTCTACCCAATTTAAACTTATGTGTGTGTGTATGTTTAAAAAAAAAAGCATATTACATATTCCACCCAATTTAAACTCGTGTGTGTGTGTTGAAAAAAAAAACATATTACAAAATACCACAATTTAAAAAACTAAACTATTCAGCATAATGACCCTCCTATATAAATAGCATAAGCTTATACAAAAAGTTCAGCCCCAAACTCTCTCTGGACCTAGTGTTGTCTGTAAAATTTAAAAGTATCTGACCTCAAAAAAGCTGGTGATTTCTTTTACTATCTAAGAATGCTGCATTTAAAACACAGGTTAGGAGCTATGGACACAAATCAGTGAAGACCCTAGGTTCAATCCACAGTGCCATAAAATTTAGAAATTAAATATGCTATATAATTTCATGAGCTCTAAGATTAAAATTATTTTAATCCAAAACCTATCTATTTTCAACAAGAATTTTAATAGTGAGAAAGGACAATAGCTTAAAATTTTTTAAATAATTAAATATTCCTCCAGTATATTTTCAGTCTTCTAACACAAGGTAAAAAAAATATTTCCGACGGGTGTGGTGGCGCACGCCTTTAATCCCAGCACTTGGGAGCAGAGGCAGGCGGATCTCTG
>NW_008355789.1:8900492-8911641 GCF_000622305.1 Nannospalax galili
TCCAAGACTCAGTTAACTAATATGCTGTATTCCAAGTTATTTAAACTTTCTCCAGCCTCCATCTCAGTTTATTTCCTTTTTGTTTGAGTTTTTGCTTATTTAAAGGAAAATGACTTTGAAAGCATCATAATTAATTCTTTATGGCTCTGCAGTGTCTTACTATTGTTTTCAACAGAGCTCACATCCCTCCCCGTCCTTTACTCAGTTTCGGAACCTCTCTTCACAGTGTAGAGGTTTCATCACTTTTTTCATGATGTTATTAATAAAAAATGCAAGTCTCCAGTTGCCAATGGAGTGGTAAAGAAAACAGCAGGCTAAGGCCATTGGGATGGAGGGCTGCTGCTTCCCCAGCCCATGTGACCACCAGCCCTTTCTCAGAAAGTCATTATGTCACAGTTGCATAAGTAAGTATGTTTAATTTGGAGGAACAAGTTATTAACGGCCAAAGAAGTTCCAAATCAAAACCAGACAAGAGACCCTGCAGCTCTGAGAAAGGGCTTTTGCAAACTTAGAAAACGTGAGTTTCCAGATTACAAACCTAACAAGAATGAATTTAACATCCCTATTTGAACGTTACAGGAGCTGAGAGGGGCTCCTGTGACTGCCTCCACCATTGCTTCCGGTCATTGTCATCATCATGTAAGAGTAGGTTAATAGTTTGCATTTCTTCACTCTGAGAAGGAATTTAATGGTACCTTTCAAGCAAAAGTCATGGAAAGGCTGGGGGAAGTCAGTTGGTAAAGTGACTGCCACATAACAAGTATGAGGACCTGAGTTCAATACCAAGAAACCACACAATAAAGCTGGGTGTGGTACTGCAGTCTTGTAATCCCAATGCTGAGGAGGCAGAGACAGGTAGACTCCTGGGGGTTGCTGGCCAGCCAGCCTAGCCAAGTCAGCAAGTGCCAGGCTGGTGAGAGACCCCACCCTAAAACAAGGTGGATGGCACCTGAGGAATGACACTCAAGGTTGACCTCTGGCCTCATGTGTGTAAACACACACAAACACACACACATACACACACACGTGCACATGCACTATAACATAAACACACATATATACACATACAAACACACAAAAAAAATATGAAATGTGCTAACTTTAAACTTAGTAAAATTAAATAATTAATATGCAGCACCTAAATACCTTCAACAAATAAGAGAAGCTCAAAATTAATATCCAGACCTGAAAGTTCCCAAACATGGCTTTCTCCAAGACTGTGCTTGTCAAATGAATAAAAGGAGTCAGTATATGACAGTATAAGATACAAGATTTTATTAATTCATAATCATAAGTCAATAGTTCATTTAGTTAGCTGTTGTTTCATGTGTGTGTGTGTGTGTGTGTGTGTGTGTGTATGTATGCATGGCTTACTGAGCTTGAACTCAAGACCTTGCACATGCTAGGCAAGCACCCTACCTCTGGAGCTACATCCCCAACCCCAAGTTCATTTATTAATAAGCCATTTATTTAAATTCTCATACCTAGCTGACAAACTTAAAGAAAAATAAATTTGAAAGATTCCTTTATACCATCACATACATCCACAATGTCCCTGACCACAAAATCCAGCTAAGAAACACAAGTGCAGTGACTGAACACCTGGCCTACAGTCACATCACATTACGATAGACAGACACAGCTTTTCTAGAAGTCACAGAGACACAATGAAGCATTTCACAGTTAGACTTGCCAAACAGAAAGTAATAATATTGAATGTTTCCCCAGTGCTCTTTAGAGTACTGACACTGAATCCTGCTCCCAACCACCGTTTACATCATAGACCAAAGTTTCTCCCACTAGAAGCTTTCCTTGACATAGAAGTTTTTCTAATACATACATATGTGTATATATATACATATATATATATATATATATCTGCCATACTAGTTTCCACACTGTTCAGAGCCACCCATATCCATTCTCCCTAAGACTCTACATATTCATCTTTGAGATCATGTAATCAAGTTCTTCCCAACCTTTCCACCATCAAGGGCCCTTCCATAATTCCCCCTCATGAACCCCATATTTTGAAACTAGTCACCTATATTACATAATTGTCAGGTCATTATCTAGTTTTTATTCATCAAAGGCATATAGAACCAATGCTTAATGCTTCCAACTCAACAGGATATTGTTCATTTGCACTAGTGTATGGGAAATGTGGCCGTGGTGTCTCTGGAAGTAAGCATGGAGATAAAACAAATGAGCACTGACATCCTATGGGGAGAGATGGGGAAACAAGAGGCCAAAAAGCCCATCCTGACTGGTGACATAAGAGCTTTGTTTGGAATAAATAATGCCCCGAAGCAAAACCTAAAGGAAACATTAATTCCTATCAAGGAAGCAGTAAGGCAGTGGAGCTGGTAAGTTTATCTGTCCTGCATACTTTTTATTGAATGAGACAATGAACATAAATGCACTTTTAAAACTGGGAATATCCATGAAATGTAAGAGCATAAAGGCCTCTTCTTGTGTCATGGGTCTAGTACTGATGGTGCAACACTGTCACTCTATCCTAACGCAGCTCTCCCTAAGTGTTCTGCACACTTCTATAAGTAGTATCTTCAAATGTAGTCTTCTCAACAACTCCGTGTGATAGATTCCATCACAGTCTTATTTGAAGGGGGGAGGGACCAGGGGTTAGGGTCTGTCTTCTTTTTTATTTCTATTTTTTGAGAATTTCATACATGAATACACTGCATTTACATCATTTCTACCCCTTCCTCTCTCACCATCACAACTCCCTCTGCGATTCTTGAGCTTTTCTTCTGGATGCTTATATAATTATTATCTAATATATATACAACCTACTGAGTCCATTTAGTGCTGCCCATACATATGCTGCACATACATATGTGTTTAGGGCTGACCACTTGGGTCCCTGGAGAAAACTGACTCTCCCTCTCTCAACAGCCATTGACTGTCTGTAGTTCTCCAACTAGGCGTGGGGCCTTATGGGCTTTCCCCTATCCCAGGTGGCATGTCAACTGGTGTGGTCACTACAACAGAGATCCATAAATGGTCAAAATGCAGAGAACAAGTGCTCAGCCCAACTGATACATCTGTAACACAACCCTTATGCCTAAATCTCAGAGAACATCATGAAAGAAGGAGCAGAAAGATTGTGAGAGCCGGGATGCCTGCTGCTAGAGTGTCTTCTAGACACCACAGGGCTGCTACACCCATGAAATCACAACAATATGGTGGCCCAAACAGTCCAATTTTTTGAAGAGTGAATTTAAGCTTGAAGAGGTTGTGTAAGTTTGCCAAGGCCATTACAGCCAGCCTTGGAATAAGAGGTAAAAAGAAATACTCAAGAAACAAAAATTGGAAGTCTTATTTTGGTCTTTTCATTTGTGGATATCTATCATTCAAATGAAGAAAGCTATTTGTTTCCATTTTTCTTTAAAATGGATGCAAAAGAAGAAGACTGAAATGTGTATTTTGGACAAAAGGACTTCCTGGTGTTTATATATGCATAACCAAGGTCATTTTTTAATATTTTATTTATTAATTTTATTTTATGTGTATGGGTGTATTGCCTACATGTGTGTCAAGTGCATCCCTGTCATGCAATGCCCATGAAGGTCAGAAGAAGGCATGGATTCCCCCAGAACTGGAGTTACAGATGGTTGTTAGCCACCATGTTGGTGCTGGGACTCGAACCCGGGTCCTCTGCAAGAGCAGTCAGTGCTCTAAACCGCTGAGCCATCTCTCCAGCCCCCAAGGTCATTTATATATGTGTAACCAAAGTCAATTATATATACATAACCATTTATACATATGTAACCAAGGTATATGAAGAGAGATTTTTCAATTGGTTAAAATGAAGAAAGGTGGGGCTGGAGAGATGGCTCAGCGGTTAAGAGCACTGATTTCTCTTGCAGAGGACCTGGGTTTGATTCCCAGCACCCACATGGTGGCTATTAACCGTCCTTAACTCCAGTTCCAGGGGAATCTGAAGCCCTCTTCTGACCTCTGAGGCATTGCATGACACGGGTGACTCACATACATGCAATGCAGGCAATACGCTCACATACATAAAATTAAAATATTAAATATTTTTTTTAATGAAGAAAGGATGATCACTATTACATGGAAAATAACAGATAAGATGAACTTTCAGCTGGGTATAGTGGTGCACGCCTTTAATCCCAGCACTTGAGAGGTAGAGGCAGGCAGATCTCTGTGAGTTCAAGGCCAGCCTGGTCTACATAGTGAGTTCCAGGCCAGCTGGGGCTACAGGGAGACCCTGTTTAAAAAAAACCAAAAAAAAAAAAAAAATCTCTCCCAGTTCTAAGGATTGGAGTTTCATCAAATTTTAGAAGCTGTAAGTCAAGACACTATATCTAGTCACCTGGGACTAGCCCAAGTCTCCTATAATCCAGATGAATTCTTTCTAGGAAAAAGAACTTGCTTGGCTGTTTCTGTTTTACAGAAGAAAAGAGAAACTGGTTGTGTAACTCTTCAGCTATCACACAGCAACCAGGAAGTGGAGCTGGATTGGGAAGCCAGAGTCACGTGATGCTTCATACCACTTTAGCAGTAGCACATGGCATGTGTTAAATGTGTGTTTTATACAAATTCCTGCACTTCGTGCTCAGCATTCATCTCATTTACTCCACAAGATAATTCTAGGAGGTAGCTGTCATTACTCCCATTGTACACACATGGAAGCTGAGGTTTGGGATTATAGTATGGATTAACCGGGACCAACTTCTCATCCATGGAAGGTTCGGTGCCCATGGAGACAGCTGAAGAGTACTCAGCTGATACAACATTCCTCTGGCATTCTTTTTTTCTGAGAAAATAACAACATACCCTTTAATATTCTTTCCCAAGAAAGAGCAATGAACTATTCTTTCCACATCAGGGTTAGTCTTACCCAGCCAATGATCTGCTTAGCACCGAAATAACTACACCAGTTTCCCCTAACAATCATCAATACCCTCAGCAAAAAAGAAAAATTCTCAAAAGGTAAAGACTCCTGGCTTGAAAGATGCCCTTCGGAGTGCTGAGAACTTAGTCAGTGCTTGATCACATTTCCCAGTGATCTCTGAGAAATATACAATATAAAGGGAGGCCTTCACAGCCATACCTCAAAATATGACCCTTCTTAAACCTGTGCTCTTTGCTTTTTTTGTTGCATTTTCTTTTCCACACATTGAGCCTCTGTAGTCTTAGGAAGTGAAGCATCTTCCACTTCCTTTGTCTCGTTGTAAAGAACTACTTTCTTCAAAGAAGCAGAGATTGTGTTCAGTGAGGACAAAAGTCACAACAGCACTGACTGTCCCTTCTTGCGTTTGAATGAATATACTAAAGGCAGACAGTTCAGCTCTTCTCCTTACCATGACTGCAAACAAGGAACTAACTGTCGAGGTAACAGGAGTGAAAGATCATGTAAGGGGTTATTTGGTGATGCTGGTGGACAAGAAAGATCGAGAACGTGAAATGAGAGGCAAGGAATGTCTGTTTACCTAATGCACACATCATATAATGCATTTACCTGATACTTATTCTGCCTGTTTACATGTGACATTAGAAAAGCTTTGAGTCACTATACTCAAGTTAGTTATCTATAATCATAGAAACATGCAATATTCTTACAGGTTTCATAATATCGGATCAGGCCTCAATACACAGTGCTTCAATCCTGAGAAAGCTTTTAAAAGCATCATTGGCCAGGAGAGCTTCATAATGAGATACACCAAGCATACCACAGCAGAATGTTCATAGACAGAGCATAAACACAGAAACAGAAAATCCAGAAAATTACAGAGCAGCCCATTCAAGCTGGTTACCAAAGATGCAAAACTTCCTAAAATAGATGCAGCATTAGAGTACCAATTGTTAGAGTCTCTATTTCATTATCCTATTTGCAACAGGTTTCATTATGTCGCTCTTCTGTCCCCAACAGGTTATTAATCAATCTTTATAAATAAAATCAAACATCTCCCTGTAAGTGCAAAGAGATGACTCTTTAGATAAATACCAAGACTTCTACCATTTCAAGTGATTGCTTTCACTTAAAATAGTATGGAAGAGAATGCCAGCACAGACTTCCGTGCTGTAAAAAAGTAAAAAAGGAACACTTCTGAGTTCTTCTCTAAGCATTTTCAATTCCCCAATATTATGTACTATGTAAGTAACTGGGGACTACTAAATATATAAGCATTATAAAATACAAATAACTAGGCAGTGGGTTTGTAATGTGCTTTATTAGTTTATAGTAGATTGTAGAATCTACAATTAACCTCAGAAAATAACTCACATCCTTCCTAAAGATGAAAGTTTCTTGAGTGAATGGTAAAATGAGTGATATATTAGGGGTCTTTGAGGAGCAAGAAGGGATTCTGACTATAAACAAGCCATCATTCTGGTAAAAGGAAATACAAACAACTAGAATAAAAATAGTTGATGCACAAAAGCCATAATGAAGGGTTAGCTCAAAAAATAACTTCTACTTTGAATGGTTTGGATGAAATACAAATTATCCACAGAAAAGTGTGGACTGGCATAAATGTTTGTACAAAATTATAAGTGTATTTCAAGAAGTATGTGAGAGGCAACCGCCTGCATGATGCACAAGGTCCCGGCGATGCTCTGTTTAAGTGCCAGGGCACAGAGTCCAAACCACTACATTTTAATTACCATGCAGCCGCAGATATATGGCCTTTGATATGGAAATGTCCCTGTTCTCTCATCTTCACATATGGTCTCATGCACAGAAATCTTTATCTGATTCATAAAAAATAAACTAGAATCCAATCTCAACACCTGACCTCAGTGCTTGGAAGTTTTTTACTAAGCATGGTGTCACTATAAAAAGAATGGCTAATATTGGTGTAAAGTTGGATATGTTGAACAATGACACGGAGGATTTGCAGTTAAGAACTGAATCGATACTGCTCCTCTCGGGTTTTAGAGTTTTGTCTTCCTTTTTTGAGACTACCTTGAATTTGAAGAAAAACAGACCAGCACCTTCTCTTTTTTTGGAGGTGAGAGAATCTGCAGTAGATTTCAATGATATTCCAGTTCTCAATCTCCACCCTGATATTTTTATCCCATCTACAACAATCAGATACTTAATACTTGAAACGCTCCATCAAAACCATAATGTAAATTTTGAACTATTTCCAGTTTGACTAAATGTCTAAACAAAATAATTAACTGAAAAGCTTTACCCTCTTCCACAGAACAAGGAAAATAAAAACATTCTTCCTCAGAATGAATAATGAATATATAACGAGAAGGTGATGAGAATTTCTGATATCTCTCACCAAAACAATTAGTGTTCAGATCACAGGTGAAGAACTCAAGTAAAAAGGATAGCCACCCATTTAAAATGTGTTCATGTCTAATGAAAATTTCTTTCACAGACTCTGCCAAGCACTAGATTTTTTTACTAGAATATTTTGACATTTGGAATATAATCACAAGAAAATGTAGAATCAGGTTGAAGACATAAAATGCTATGGTTATCTACCTCCATATTTCCTTTAAAAGATGCATTCCAACCCCAGAGACAGTCTCTTTCCTCCTCTAAAAAAGCAAATTGTTTTGTTCATTTTTAGCAGGTATCTATAATAATACCTGTTCTCCTTAAATCTCATACACCCAAAGAACTTGCTAATTCTGAAATGATCTAGTTTAATTTTCAAAAACTGGATAGTAACATGACCTATCTAGGCTCATGACAGTGGATAACACACTCCATCTGCAAATTATCTTGTGGCAAGTTATCTGTGTTTTCTCATTTCTAGTACCTGTCTGTGCCTGATATGGTACTCTCAGACACATTAGCTTGATGGAATGTTTCACCTAACTTCAAAAACATCAATTGATATATCTGCATCCCTAAACTATATTTAAGCAAATAGCTCTCATCCTATGATTTCATAGACTGCTGTTTGTTGGTAGATATATAGATGATACAGATATAAATATGTGGATTATCTTGATGAAAGAATTACTTTTAAAACCTTGGAGATAATAAACTAACAAAGATAAAAAGATAGAAAATATTAAAAGTACACATTAAGGCTAATGTATTATCTTATTCAAAAGAAATCCGTTCATTCCAGTATCTGTTATATTAGTTGAAGGAGAATTATGCACACAATCACTGATTTCTGGTATATAAAGATGGATATGTGCAGCAGCTTGATGATCAATGATTGAAAACCTAGCAACTCCCAAAACAGGACAAATAGAAACATATCAAATCTCAATAATGCCCCCAAAATACATCAGTTATGTGTTTAAAGTAATATATTTTGAAACTTTATGAAAGGAAGATTTGGTGGATATGTTAATATAACACAAATATATGCTTTTCCCATATAAAGAAAAATATCTGTTATTTTCCGCTACTTAAGAAAAGATGCTTAATAGATATTCCCACTGCATCTCACTTCATCTAGGATTCAGCTGCCGAATGCATGACAGAGTTAGCTTAAGGCACAGGTACTTGATAACTGATTGATAAATAATATTGTTGCATTCATTTTTCAAAGTATTGCAGTTACACAGTATATATTACAGAGTATATCATATCTCATAATTCTTTTTTTAAAACCTCAAATTTTTGCATTTTTAAAACACGTACACACCAAGAGAAGGTTCCTGTTCATCACTTCTAACATAAACAAATAAAAGCAACGATAAACCAGATCAATAGTAACAAGCTCTTCACCCTGTCATCCTGAGGAATTCGGAAAGGCAGAGGAAAGAGGTGTTGGTAGGTGAGAATCATCAAGGATGGCAGCTTGCCTAAGGAATCTGTGATCTCTTCCTGGTGTCCAGATTCTGTTTACTTACTATCTTTGGCCATGAACGAGATCTAATAACTGTAGTGCACATCTGCTTTTGAAATGTGATTATTTTGGGTGGTTTGTTCTCTCTTCTGAAGAACAGGGACAATATCTCTTGTAAGGTTTTCAAATACGTAGAAGAAAATCTACATGTTATTTTGCCTATGTGCGTGCTCACATGTGTGTATTCAAAAAAGATACTCTCAAAAGAGCATAGATATGTATTAGTGGGCCGAGAGGGTTGAAAAATGCAATCGTAACTTTGTTCACTATAAAAAAATTACACTGGTTCAATTAAAAGTAAATGAAATTTACAAGCCATATTCCTCCTTCTCTCCAAGAAAGGAACACACTGTTGCTGCAGGAAAGCTAACTCTGTCCACCAACTTGTATAAGATTTAGGATGTGTGTTTGTTCATTTGCTCTGAAATAAAGAGACTCTTCTAGTAAGTACCAGGCATGCCTGCCTGGCCTACAAACAAGACAGGAGACTAAGGCAACTGCCTCATGCTGAGGGCTGAATTCCATGGTGACTGCACAGGGGTACAGGAGAGTCATGTTCTTGGCTGCACAAGTCTAGTTTCTGCCAGAGAGTGCACTTGAGCTAGGAAGCTGAGCAGGAACCTCTAGCGCCCATCGGGGCAGACTGGGAAAGGTACTGCTCCTAAGAGCCCAGCTGAACAGGACTGAGGCCCGAGCCAGCGGATCTCCCCGGTTCACCCACAGGTTCACTAGCAACCCCAAGTGGCTAGGCCTGAAGCAGAAACCAGAATCTGCAATCAGGGCACGGCCACTAACTTGTGGGAGACCTGTGGGAATGGGGAGGCTGGGAGACAGGTGAGCAGTTAAACTCCCTGAAGTCCCTTCCCAAGCCAGAGCATACAGTGCCAAGCCTGGCTGTTCCCAGTGGGTCAGTGAGTACTGCCCAGTGCCGCAAGAGGAGGATACCCGCAGACTCTCTGCATCCCCCTTCCTCAGCCCAACTGCATCCTGGCACTGATGTCGGGTACCCCTCTTTACCAAATCTTCCCCCTTGGCCGAAAATTAAGAGAAAATAGAGAAACAGAAAAGGCAGACATCAAAGGCGAGGCTACACTGTCAATCTTCCCTGTCAGGGCCTTCCCAGGCGGTGCCGGCTTCCCTCGGGAATTCTGAAGCCCAGGACTGAACTGAGCGGCTCAGGTCAGCCAAGCCCGTGCCTACCAGCCTCGGACGAGGTGCTGAGTGCGCAGGCTAATTATACATGTGGCATTTGGGCAGCCGACTGTCCAGTTGACACCTTACCTTATGAGGAAACGTCAACCCCAGCAACTGTTCAAAACAAAATGCCATCTCGGGATCAGCTTCGCAGGCTCTGGGCTGGTTCAGGGTTGCCTTTCCCACAGCCTCTCTCGCACTTAGCGCAAGAATGTAGCCTGGGGAGGCCAGCGGCAAGCAGGCGGACCCGCCGGGGGAGGGGGGGCGTGCCTTGCCAGGTGTCCGTTCTACCCCCCTCTCTGTGGACCGGCTCATGGACCCAACCCCTTGACCTTTTTATTCATCAAACCCACCTTCTAGAAATAGACTGGGCGGGGCTGTGCCTGTTCTCCCGACCAGGGGGAAAACCCGGGCATGTGACTACAAAGGACAGGAGCTAGGAGACCCCGGTTGGGGGTGGGCACCCTCCACTGGATTGCTGGCAGGGCCGCACAGCCAGGGCCACAAGCCGGGTCACTGGTGTGCACACCCGAGCCCGGTGCCTGGGACCGGGGAGGAGTCACCCGCGCACCCCCACGGACTGTGCAGCTGGCGGTCCAGCTCCAGTCCAGTGAGCTGCAGACGCAGCTTGAGGCTATCTCCAGACCGACACTTTCAACTGCGGCCCCCACCGAAGGCGACAGGGAGAAGCAGCCCAGGACAGCCCACCTCGCTAACCACCAGCCCTGCCAGTCCAGTCGATGACTTATTTTCAGTCCCCAAACAGGAGCACATTCAATAACTGGCCATTCACACAAAGGTTTTCAAACTTGGTCAGAGCAAAACATGCTTAAATAAAACTCAAAACACGCCGACAACGACCACCTTTTATCTACTTCGAACACACCGATTCTCTTTTTATCTTAAAGCTCCGCAAAGCACCCGGGAAACAGCAGGACGCAGAGCTAATCTGTCCGCCGCAGCCCTGGGCCGCCCCTGCGGGCGCAGCACAACCCCAGCTGCCTTTGCTCCAGCCGCTTTCCTCCTCCCGCGGCCCTTTAAGGGCGCAGGCAGAAAGCAGCTCCGGCGGGGCAGGCCGGCCCCGCCGCACCGCCCGGAGCCCTGGGCCCAGCGAGGGCTGCGGACCTCCGGCCCCG
>NW_008355789.1:8911673-8927444 GCF_000622305.1 Nannospalax galili
CGCGGGGCGGGGGCACCCGGGACCAGCTGGCCGGACCCGCGCGAGTCTCGGGGCCGCGCTGCCCCTCGCCCACGCCCCCAGCCTGCGGGCCCCGCCGCCCTGGCGTCCTGGGAACAGCGGACCACCGGTTAGCACTCGGGTTCGGACTGCCTTGGATTTCGGTTTATTTATTCCTGAAAAGATCACAAAAAGTGACGGGCGATAATGGGGGTGGGGAGCCGGGGAGCTCGGGACTCGGCGGTCCGGGAAAGTTGCCGGCGCGGTGGGCGAGAGGAGCGCGCGGTTTCTAGCCACCCGGGTTTTCTCCAGAAACTCCTTGGGGTAAACTTCGCCCGGCAGGCGAAGAGCATTGCGGAGTCCCGGCTGCCCCAGGCCAGCGGCGACCCACAGATAGCCAGAGTTCCCAAACCAAAGCGGGGGTGGGGGCGAGGTCCAGAGCCCTGCGGGTCCTCCCCACCTCCCGCACCCCTGTCTGGCTGACACTGGCGCGCTCAGAGCTCTGCGGCGTCGCAGCCACTCGGCGAATCAACCCGACACTTTTCAAGAAAACAAAATATTCACTAGGAAACTTACTTTGCATTTAGTCTCTATTCTTTGGGGGGGATGCGGTTTAGGTCGGCTCGTAAAGGAAGCCCGTTTTGTCCAGGTTGGATATAGTCTACTTATGGATCAGCCCTTGGGTGAGGGTTTATTTTAATTTATGGCTTATGCATTCTTTTAAGGTCGATTTACATGACCTCCGGCTACAACTGAGACTGCCGAGGAGGGCACTCCAGCCGTCCGTCGGCCAAACCCACAGGCACAACAGCCCTCCCCCAGTCTCCCAGTGGCTCGGACTCTCCCTGGCAGGCGGACTGCTCGCTAGCTCGCTCCCTCTCCCTCTCCCTCTCCCTCTCCCTCTCCCTCTCCCTTTCTCTCCCCCTCCCTCTCTTTCTCTCTCCTTTTTCTTTTTTTCTGTCTCTCCCGCTCCCGCTCGCTCCCTCTCCCTCTCCCTCTCCCTTTCTCTCCCCCTCCCTCTCTCTCCTTTCTCCATTTTTTTTCTTCCTTTCTTTTTTTATGACTTCACTTTTTTTAGTACCACGAAATAAGATGTGCTATCACTTTGAAAGTTTCGTTATAACTTTCTCAAAAGCCAAGCAAGCCTGTGATAACCGGAGACCAGGCACTCACAAAGCCCTCGAGATGCTGCCCTCTTGTGGGTATTGCGGGCATTGCCACTCAGGAGTCCCATCTGAACCCTAAGCTGGAGAGAGAGGGGGAGAGAGAGAGAGAGAGAGAGAGGCAGACAGAGAGGGAAAGAGAGGGGGGGACCAGGGACAAGTGGGGGACAAGGAGGGAGGGAAGAAAAGAAGCGAGAGAGGGAGAGGGAGAGGGGGAGAGAGAGGGAGGGAGGGAGGGAGAGAGAGAGAGAGAGAGAGAGAGAAACACACTCAAACAGGCACTCAAACTTCCTTGTCTCACACTTGCGCAAACTTCCGTGAAATACCTACCTCGAACTTTACGGAGACTTAACAATTCATTCTCTAAGCCACCTGACTTCTTTTTCATTTCATGCCGAGTCTAGAGATTAGAGTACTACTTGGGGAGGCGGAGGTGGAGGTGGAGGAATAGGTGGGCCAAGAGGGCAGACAGATTTCCTGACGAATACTTAGGATGGCGATAACAGCGCTGTTGTCAAAGGTGGCGTTGTCTCTCCCTGCCTTTTGCCTCCGTGTCCTACGCACAGTTATGTGCAGCTACGTGTGTTTTCTCGGAGTGATTTGGGGAGAGGGGCAAGAAGACCCGAGGCCCGCCGCGCAGATCTGTCACCGCGGGGCACAGCCCGGGGAGAGGGGGGCGCATCCCGGGACCCGCGTGTCCGCGGGCGCGCAGCGGCCCCGGCCCTTCCTCCGCCGCCGCTCCCCGCCCAGCCCGCGAGCGCCCTCCTCCCGCGGCCCCTCCCGGCCCGGCCGCGGCTCCCCGCGAGGGCTGCGCTCTCCGGCCTCGGTCCCTCCGCGGGTCCCACCCGGTCGCACTGTCCCCGGCTCGGAGAAACTAACCCCGGGAGGCGCTGGGGGCCGGCGCGCCCGGCCGGGGCTCTCGCCCCCTGCCCCCTCCGGCGCCCCAACAGGTAGCTCGCACGCGGGCCGCGCTCTCGCTCTGCCTCCCTCGCTAAGTCGCTCGCTCCGTCCCGGTTACCTGGGCGGGCTCCAGGATGGTACCGCGCGGGAGGGCTCCTTGTGCGCTGCGCCGCGGAGTAAATGGCATTAAAGAAAAAGGGAAAGATACAAATAAAATAAGAAGAAAGGAGGAGAGTCGGTGTTGGGTCAATTTGCGGAGCCTGCGGAGCAGCGAAGCAGGTCCCCAGCGCTGCGGCCCCGCCGCCCGTTAAGTCTGCGGGGGTGTCCTGCCCCGGGCCGGAGGGGGGAGCGCTGAGCCGCACAAGTTTGCTGCCGAGGTGCCCAGAGGTGCGCGCGGAGCGGGGTGACTGGGGGCTTCCCCCCTGAAACAAGTGAAGGCGATGGTTAGTGCTGTCAATCTTGGCAATCAGTGTGAGCGGCCATGTCGTAAGTATTCAAAGCATTTCCCGTCGTGCAACATCAGAAAGTGAGTGGCCAGGGCATTGATCTGAGCGAGGGAGAGGAGGCAGGGCTCCCCTCCCAGACAACACAGGCAAGATGAGACAAGAGGCGAGGGAGGCAGCGAGCCAGGCGGGGAGGCTGGGAGGGAGGGGGAAGGGCTGGGGAAGGAGAAGGAGGGGAGAGCTCGAGGCAGAGGCTAGAGAGAGCCTCGGAGAGAGGAGGGCCAGGCGACCGAGAGCGGAGACTGAAGTTAGAGGAACGCCAGGGGAAGCGGAGAGAATAAAGCACCGCAGCCAGCGGACAAAGAAGAGGGCGAGCCGGGGTCAGGGGGGAAGGGGACCAGTATTGGGTGGAGGAGAGGCAGGCTGAGGAGAAAGGACCAGAGGACGCTTAGGCGCTGGGGCTGCTGGAGGAGGAACCAAGAAAAAAGGTAAAGTGACCCAGGAAAGGTAGGCAGCTGGGGGGAAAAGAGGAGCAAAGGACTAGGATGTCAAATGGAGGAAAAGTAGAGCCGGCCGCTAGAGCTCCGGGAAAGTTGTGACAGGAGACGCATGGACTGAATATTAAAAGGTACTGCGACACAGAAGGAGACCGCCAGAGTGATAACGAGGAAACAGGCAGGACAGGGACTGAGGCAGACCGAGAAAGTGGCTACTGGGATGAAAAGGTATTCAGCAGATGGGAGAGAAGATACAGGCTGCAAAGGCAATGAAAGAATCGATCAGAGAATCTCAGTAAACAGGGGAAGAAAACTTAAAAGAACATAGGAGGAGAAATTGAAAGAAAAAGGTTGGTATCACAAACTCCTGACTGGTGTAGAGTAAGCAGCTGTGTTCTGGAGGTCATATGGTGAGTTTGCAGAATGAAATTATTACAAATAAGTTATGTACAAACTACCACAGACTTTATACCTTTAGAATAACAAATAAAATAGTCCTGCATCTATCATATGGGTAAGCCTGTACTGAATGGAACTCAGTGAGTGACATAGATGTATTTCCTCAACTTTGTAAAGAAAAAGTCTTGGAGAAACAATTCTGAGATGGCTGAGCTGGCGGTGGTAGATGAGTTTCAAGTCACCCAGGATAGCACATAAAATTGCATAAGCCAGATACAGAAAACTGTGTTAATGAAACCTCCCACAAGTCCCTACACATGTTCGAGATCCCCTCTGACCCTTGTGTAAGGTATACTAACGTTTGAAGACTACAGAATGACCCAAAGGATGGAACTTATCTCAACTCCCAAACAGCTGGGAGACAACACTGGGGGGTCAGGTAGTAGTGATGAAGAAGTAAGCGGGGAAGGTAACTTTAAGGAAGCACAAACCTGACAAGAGGCGGTTGAGAAAGGTGAGGTGGATCTGCTCAACCTAGATCCAGAGAAAAACCCTATTCAGAACTGAGATCGCTGGGGAGTGGAAGCTACATCAGGAATAACACCTAGAAGAGAAGTCTGGTTAACCAGAATAATCTGCAGGACTTTTGAAGGAGCTGTAAGAGATGGTGCCTTTGAGACATCTCACAGACAGAGACACTGATGTCAACCTAGGGGGATCAGGAAGGGTGGCTAGAAAACTAGAAAATGTTTGTGACTACCTTTGTCAGCATGAGGAAGACCCACACACACACACAAAGTAGAAAAGATTTTTTTTAAAAAGTCTCATCTTTGTCCCAGTAACTTTGAGGCCAGCACAGCGCTGGAAGGAGCTGGCTCCTTAATGCACACTCCAGCATGGCTTCCGTTTGAACTCCAGGCAAGAGAACTGAGACCAGCAGGGGTGTGAGTGGGGAGCCTCACCTAGAATGAGCTGGAGCAGAAGGAAAAGCCAGAGGTTTCTGCTGTGAGAAACGCAATGCTTGAAAGGTGGGGGTTTGGGGACTTTGAGTTACACAGACTTGACGCATGGTTGGAAAGAAAGCAGCCCTAGAAATTTTCTAAGTCCCATTGCTCACAGAGACTTTCCGGGGCTTGGAAAGTCTGGCTCCAGGAACCGGCTCTGGAGACCCATAAGGCTAATCTCCAGCGCCTTGCAGGCCAGATCTCATTGGGCAGGGCTTCCCCAAACACAGGACAGTCCCCTGACCTGAGACCCTAGGGAAAAGTCCAAATCTGTAAATCTAACCTAGAAGGCGCTTCCATTTTGTATGTTTGAGCGGGGCTCGATCTGGCCCAGCGCTCAATTCCCGAGCCTCGAACTCTTCAGCCTCCTTTGCTGGAATTCAAACTCAGAAGCCGGAAAACCTCTCCAAATCCTACAGGTCAAACCCTAATGATCTGACCTAAAAGCCTGCAGAGGGAAGTGGCAGGTTAGATCTCAAAACCCAACTGGCCACAGAAAAGAGCCACAAAGTGATGAGCCATCACCAATCCAAACTCTGGGGTGTGCCTGGGATCCTCCAGTTTGCTGGGGCAGGTTTGGCTTTCCTAGCACCAGCGCATTTGGTCTCTAAATCCTAAGGTACACTGGGAGGCAACACTGACCAAGTGGGCCAGAAGAAGGCCTCGATGGGAGCAAGAATGAAAAGAAGACATCGAGATTTCCGTGATCCAGGCCCAAATGTCCGACCTACGGCTAGAGATCTTCTGAAAAGAAGCACAGAAAACCGCTTTAGATTTTAATTCATAAACTAGTACCAAAGTAGATTGCTGAGGTGCAACCTGGAGCCGATGACAATATTGGGCCCTAAAAGAAGGAAACTAAAGTTTGGGGTCTCCGGTGTCGCAATCCAGACCGTGCACGGGTAACACGTGGCCCTGGGGGCGGAGGTACTTGCTAAGGGTTTCCTCCAAACCCTGGGATGCAGGCTGTACCACGCAGTGGGCAAGGCGGAGAGCTAGGCATCCACTTCAGTCCGGGGCTCTACACCTGGGAAGCACCCACCTACGCGTTGGGAGACGTTCAGGACAGGACAAGCGAAGGGCACCCAGGTATCGCAGCCAGATCTTGGAACACAGGAGCCCACTTTCCCCAGGGACCCGGGGCAGTTCAACAGTAGGGACCCAGGGAGGGAAGAAGGGGCGGGCGGGTGGCGCTGACTTACCTGCCCGCCGTGGTGGTGCCTCGGCGCTGTCCCTGTGTCTCCAAGCACCGCGACCAGCCAAAGGCAACTGGTTTTGCTAAGTTTGGCCTCGCACCTTCAGAGAAGAGGCGCGAACTGGCAAAGACCAGGCGTGCACGGTTCCTGGAGAGAGGTTCCCCCTGAGCTTGGGAAGGGCAACGCAATTAATTCTGCTCCAGAACTTAATATTTAAAACACCCACGCAAAAAAAAAATAGCGGCCGTTAAAACCTCGAATTCCGGGTTTGAAAGGCTCCCTTACACCAGCCGGGCGGATAAACCAGACCTACATGACTTCATCTTAAGGTGGCCAACTTCTCTAAGGAAGGGCTTCATAGCTACTGTGTTAACAGGACAAACACACATTGTCATTCACTCCAAAACACCTAAGAGAACTTTTAACGAAACGAAGACTAAGTGAAAGAGTGCAAAAGCCAAAAGAGGGGAAGTTGGAAACTTTAATTACATCAGGAAGAAGTTTTCCGCAATGGGTTTCCTTGACCCGGGAAAACCAACACCCCAATGCTCGTGCAGCGCGCTCGCTTCGTTTAAGTTTGGGGTTAGCAGATAACCTGAACTCCCAAATAACAGTGCCCTTGGGACCGCGCCTCAAAGAGGTCGGAACTCGTGTTTCAGCAACAAACGCAGAAAGCAAACTGTGAATAACACTCTGCGTCCTTTAAGGCAACGTTTTGCATAAGGCTAAGGCATTGTCCCGCGCTTTAAATGGATGGAGAGTGACATTAAATTTCATTTGAATCGGCGAGGCATCCAGTTGGGAAAACCACAGGCACAGCGACCGTGGTAGCCGAGCACCACAAAGCCGGGGAAGTGGTTAAAATGCATGAACTTTTTTTAAAAAAAGAAAAATAAATCAAAAATAAGTTTTACAGACATGCCTTTCCTAGCTTGGGAAAGTTAATCTCCCAATGTGCTTTTGCTGTCTAAGGTGCAAAGCCGAGGCCCGGAGAGTGCGTGGCTGGAATCTGCATGCTGATAAGAGAAGGCTGGTGTACTTACAGTGACAGAGGGCAGGCTGCGGGAGGAAAGCTGTTTGTGTTAGCCTGCGAGTCACCCAGGGCTGCAGTGAGAGCCGAAGGGAGGAGTGGGAGTGCCCGTCTGCGTACACCTTCACCGCGTCTCATTACATCTGCCAGCCTCTCTCTCCCTCTCTCTTTCATTTCCACATTCCCTTTGTTCCTGAAAAAAAAAACTACACGTCACATCAGAGTCCCCAGATGCAGTCTACACCAAAGAAAAAAATGAATAATTCAATCAAACTGTGCATAGTCTCTAAGGCAATAAATCTATTGCACTTAAAGAAACGAAGGGTAATTACCACCACAGAATAAGAATAAGGCCAAAGACCAGAGATGTCGTTGAGTCTCTGGATAAACTCCTCGGTCAAATAAAGTTTCATTTATTTAATCCTCATGACATCTCGAATGGAAAGTCAAAGATTTTTTTAACTTATTTTAGAGGTATTCGCTTCTTTAGAAACACGCTGTAGAAGGTGGGGGAGGGTGCTGACGGGGACTACCGCGTCAAAAGGTCCCAAAGAGCAGCAGAGAGCCCCCGCATAGACACCGACCAGGACAATGCGTGTCCGGGGAGCCTGTCCAGTGTCCACTTCTCCCCACTCCGCCCTCCTCCACTCCCCTCTCCAGTGCAGGAGCGTCTTCCGCTCGCTCACCCGCCACTGCGGCTCTGCGTGAAGGCAGAGCTGCAATCTGACAGTCTTACCTGCAGCGAGAAGACCTAAGAGGAACCGTCCTTCCCTGCCACCAACCCCCCATGCCATGGCTATGCACCCCTCCAAAGTCCTGTGACCATCTACTTCTTCCATCGGTCTAAGAGAAACCGTCCACGGGACTTCCCCCCACGGTTGAATGGAAGCTCTTTACTGAGCCGACTTCTGGATGTGCCCTAGGTTGAGTTTAGGGAATGTCTGGAAAGAAAAAAAAAGGGGAGGAAAAAAGGAGGGGGGGACTCAAGCCCTGTCCAAGTTAGTCAGAAGGCGGTGTTAGGCAGGAAAGCGCCTACGGGAGAAACCGCCGAGATGCAGACTGGCGGAGGAGAGTGCTCTAGGAACCGTGTCCTCCGTCCCAGAGGTAAGACTGCATTGCTGTCGCGTGCTCGCTCTTTTGCTGTCTGTGTCTCTTACCACCCCCACCCCTCCGGGTCAGCCGGCGCGCGCCCAGAGAAGGACACCCGCGCCCCGAGGGACTTTATTTCCCATATCTCTCCACCCGTACATCGTGGGTGTCACTAAACAGACATCAGCAAATCTGCTGCTGGCGACGGCGACCAGACCCTCGGTCCCAGGCGCACGCTGACCCGGGCCACTTGGGATGCACCGCGGACGCAAGCCCAGCCCGGCAGTCGCAGGGCCCGCGGGTTCAGGTGACGCGGGTGAGGCTCGGGGCGTCCGGAGCCGTGGGGTCGAGGGTTTCCATCCCGGCAGCACCTCCAGCGGCCCGCGCGGGCGCGGACACACACACGCGCACGCACGCCCTGCTGGCATCCCGGCCCCACCGCCCTCTGCACCGAGCCCCTCACACTTCGGCCCTCCCGGAGCAGCGGGGAAACCCGGCTCCCCGGCTGAGCCCCGGGGTGACCGCGGTCCGGCGCGCCCGACTCCGTTGACGTGCCGCGGTCGCCACCTTGAGGTGGAGCGCAAGAGTGCGCGGGGCTGGGCGGCGAGACCCGCGGCGGACACCCGCCCGCAGGCCGGGCGGCCGGGGGACCGCGGAGGGCAAAGCCCGGGAAGGACTCGGTCCGGGGTGGGGGGTCGGGGGGACGCGGGCTGAGCTCGGAGACCGGCGGGGCGGCGGAGGCTACACCTGCAAAGCAGCCGACGCCAGTGTCCTGCGCCTCCTCGCCGAGCACAAAGCTGGGGTCCAACACCGGCTGCCCGGGAGGGGCTGGGGCTAGACCCTCCCGCACTAACTCCCCCCGCAGAGGCGAGGATAGGCTAGCTGGGGAAAGACGCGGCCGGGAACGGAGGACCGAGCGCCCTTCTGCGAGGACCTCCACTCCGGCGGACTCCGCACGCGCTCTGGGGCGCTTGTCTTGCTTGCTCTCCATCTCTGGGACAAGAGATTAAGGTACTCAGGGATGAGAACAGCCCCAAGGTCACAAGGAAGGTCTCTAGATGAGAACTGAGGACAGAGATGGATGTTCCTGCAGCCCAGCTTTCTGCTGCTAAAGCTGGATCTAGGGCTTTTCTCAAGAAATCTGTGCTTCCAGGTGTCTTTTGGTTGGGTCTGGTCAAACAGTAATGTGTTATTAATTATATCACCCGTTTTCCGGGCCCTACTTCTACTGAAGCCCCTTTTCACCCACCGTTCTTCAGATGGCTTTGCTGTAAGGATGCCAGGCTCTAAAGAACTCTCTCGCTGAATCCTGGAATAACCTATCTCGGCTGTTCTTTGTTATTCCTGGACACTGCCTTCAAGGCTTGGTGACATCTTACAAGGCCATCCCCAAAGGCCCACCTCAGGAAAAGTGCCCGTGGGTGCTCCTGATATTTTCCCTGCTACTTGGGTACTTAGATGTTATTTAAATACAATATTTTTGCAAAAAGAAGAACTGTTTTAAGGAAAGGGCACTTGTGAAGTAGCTTGTGTTAGATGAAAGTATAATTCAGGCCTGGCCGACACCAACTGGACATGTCAGTATTTTGGCCAGCAGTAAATAAATAATGAAATAAAATTTGTTTATAGGACCACAGCAGTCAGATGCTAATGGTCAACAAAAAAATGTCTTCTCAGAGAAGAGAAGCAACAGGCCTCTTAGCCAAGCCCCACTCCCCTGATTCGAGCCACAGCCTGGCAAATTAACATTGGCTGGCTCCTTCACTCATGTGGAAAGCTGAGTGTTACTGAATGCAGCACTGAATTTTCCCAGGGAATCCCAATTATAGAAACACCTGTGCTAAATAATGCTCTTCTAATCCACTATGAAAACCTTAAGTATGTAATAGCCCTCAAATCATCTCATTTCTTAGCCTCTACCCTCTTAGGAGAACATTAGATTTGTACAATGTCCCCGGAGCCTTAACTCAAAGGGCTTGGCTTTACTATACATAATCCTGGCAGTTGATTTTATCTTGAATGGAAGGAATATACATTGGAGTCTAACAGAACTGGAAGAAACCAGGCCTAAGCAGAAATATCAGTTAAAGAACGATCCAGAGACTACAAAGCTGGAACACATGTCACATGTATAGTCAGGAACCAATTCTGTAATTTTTAAAGAAAAATCCTAGCAACGTAAGTTACCATTAATGTATAGTCGAACCAATTCTGTAATTTTTAAAGAAAAATCCTAGCAACGTAAGTTACCATTATTCAGTAGATACACTTCACATTACTATTGATAGACTATTAATGGCAAATCTAATGAAATTAAGCCACAATAAATAATGTGGTAGGAACACATTGTAACCCTCTACCACCATTCAAAAGCCCATATTCTTAAACAATACCAACCTCACTGTCTTGAAAAGCCATGTGAAAGAATGTATTTACTGAGCTCATGCCTATCACCAAGCTGATGCCACTGAAATGCGGACATGAAACATGAACTGTTTTATCACTCATCCTGAACACTGCACTTACAATTCTGTGTAGAATTCTAGGATCTTTTTCTAACTGAAAGTGATCTGGATAGTTAGAGATTACACAGAAAAGCATAATTATCACACACAAAAAATCAGGAAGGAAAATATGAAGGGTTCTAAGATAGTTCAACCACAGCAGCAAACTTTCTTCACTAAAATTCAAAGTACCCCTTGTGATAACATGCCTCTGAGATACTGTTATCTTTTCACCATCAAGTAATATTGCTAAAGTATTCACATTCCTTCATTTGCCCCTCCAACTGTCTAAAGAGATACTTAGATCTTCCTACAGCTGAAGTTTGCCCTTCACCACAGTGACTACCATTCCCTTCAATATATTTTTAGCCACACCAGAAACACATGATAAATCAATATTAAATTCATTGTAATACCTAGTAAAAGACAAGCAAGAGACACAAAAACCATACTGTAAAACTGCTCACCAATGAATAGCAAACAATAAAACAATTTACTGATATCACTTTTCTTTAAAAGTTTGACAACTTCCTTGGGAATTTTATGTTTTATGTATTAGTGTGTGTTCTCATTGTGTTTTCAAAACCAAATTTGATGAGATCCTGTAATTTTAAATTGTGATACTTAATGATCTTTTTTTCCTCAAGCGTCACACTGCTAGTTTTCATTTTCTAAGACTTCTTTTTCATATGTGTTCTTTTACTGAGTACCTAATTTGTGCAAAGCAGATAATTAAAAGCATGTTCACTAAGGATTTATTTTCTGCATCTGAGTCAACAAACATCAATTAAAAGCCTATTGCATTTATAAAATATTCTAGCAAAAGCAATATGTTCCGTATTTGATAATTCCACATCCATGATGATGTTACTTCATTGTACCTGGTATATACTTTCTAAATTAACTAAATTATTTTTAGTAACCAAAAAGTCATGTGCATTTCTAAAACACAAATTCTGAAATTATACATTTCTAATTTATCAAGTGATATATCTAAAAACAGCTTTATTCAACCAGAGAATCTGTAGTTATAAGCCAATATCAAATGATATAGTTTACTTTAAATCAGTTCTATAAGAAACTTCAAATTATTTCAAATCAAAATGTATAATATAATTACTATGCAAAATTATCTTTAACTTGCCAAGTTTTATGTCTTTATAATACACGCCTTTAACAGTATCAGTCATACATATAAGGTAGAGATGTTAGATTCCTGAAATCAAACAAACAATGAAGATTGAAAAAATAAGCTAGTGTTCCCAAATATCTGAATATTTGCTAGTATTTAAATAGCTCGTTGAGTTTTATTGAATTTTCAGTTTTATTAGGAATTTTTGCATTGGGTTTGAGCATATTATCTTTCACTGGGGTGAGGAAGGAAGTAACTTTGGGAGAATCTTCAGCAGGGACTACCTCAGGTCCATTCACATCCTTTCAAGAAAATAGTAAACAAAAAGCTTCACTTACTGATACTCAAAAGCAAAAGAACAGTAGAATTCTAAGGAAACTATTTAAATTCAAGAGTTAATATAAAAACCTTTTAATTGTATACATTATGTTATCTAAGTTTCAAAGTTGATGGAGTTCAATACTAAAATGAATATTAAGTGCTATGTTCAGTAGAATTAGCATATTTCAGATTAGAGTTTATAAATTTTTAAGAACATCAGCATCATGATATGGTTGTCATAGAAACTGCAACAATATGTCATTTCACTAATTTTATATGCAGTGGTAAGGCCTAGTTCTCCATGGCTCCAATACAGGTTGGAAGGCAAAACCTGAAAAGCAATGGAGAGTGAGATTCTAACTCCTACAAGTTTAGAAACAAATGCAGTGCAATTTTTAAAGAAAAATAGCAATGCATCCTAATTGCATAGAAATACAGCAACTTCATAAAAGTTCTAAAATGTTTTCAAATGAGTACATTCTGAAAAAAAAGTTTTTACTAACAACCAGCCACTTTTCTTAGTGTTCGTTACTCTTGGTACATGTGTCTATTTATAGGTAACAAAAATGATTGGTTATTATGTATCACTTAATTATTAAATTATGGATGCTCTTTCTGTTCTCAAAGGATGGGTACAATTTCTATGACTTTATAAATTCAGAACAACTAGACCAGAATTTTAATATTTTTAAAGTAGTTATTGCAACAGATCCTTTGATTTAGCAGGAAGTCACACTGTATTATGGCAGAAGCTTTGCAGTATATCACTGCCAGAGGTACTCTGTTGACATTAATGGCTCGATTATTAGAACAGAAAAAGCCTATGAAAATAAAGTACATTTCCTAAAGAATGATTATGGCAGGAGATTTGAAGTTCTAAATTAATCTGTCTTTTGGCTACCAAAAACATGTTCCTTATATTTTCTATTATTGAGTATTTCAATATGGACTATACCCCAAGAAAATATTGAACATGCACACATTATATTTAAAGTCTATATTTGTTATGCGTATTTTGTATATAATATAGTTGTGTTGGTAGTTATTTAAACTAGTTACAAAAAGTAATGTCTTAAAAATATCAATAAAAATACAATTCTAAAAGTAATGCTTAAGTAAATGAAGAATAGTGTGTATTTTTTTAAAGTCTGAACAAGCTAAAGATAAACATATTCTTATTCTTCTTGATAGGATTAGGAGGGGTCCAAAGAAGCATTTAAAATCCCCGTTTTCCTGACAATTAACAATGAAAAGCAGATGTTTACAAAGCTGTTTTGTATGCTGTCTTAAACGACGATAAAGGAGGTTTGTGGATAGTAAGAAGGGAGAGCCAGATAGCTGCTTGCCGGGTGTGTATTTAAAAAGCATTTTCATTGGCTCACTTATTGTTACAGAGAAAGAAAACACTTTGTGTGGCACAAACGCATGACTGTGACTATAGAAAACTGCCATCATAAAGTCCTCAAAAACTCTTAAGATGTAATTTACAAAGATAATAATAACACAGAATTATTTCACTTCTCTGAATGCCAGGCATTTGCATACCAGGACTGCATACAATATATTCATAATGCACATTCATAACGACAAGGGCTTCATAACATTTTAGCTGCAGCACAAGTCTGAGCATTACATAATCTAACTTATGAAGTTTGACTTTCTGGTGTGAAAGTGTTAGTCTTTGTTAAGTCAGGTGTTAGCTGAACACAGAACTGAAAAGCCACATTAAGCACTGTATCATCATTGTAAGAAATATGATAATATGAAAATCATGTGATATTGCAAAACAATAACAGCACTTACTGTCTGAAGTGATGTGGTCAAATTTCAAGTGAATATTTTTTAAAGCTACTATGATAACCATGGGCCTATATTACCTCAAACAAACTTCAAAAATTCCTGATATTCGATGTTTACCTATTTTTAGTATTACTATTTATTGAACAAGGTATATGCTAGATGTTTTGTAATGTTTAATTTTTAAATGTTCATTTGGTTATTTTTACCCACTCAGAATAAATCTTAATAATGAACTTTCTTCTTGAAGCATTTATCTCTTGCTCCCAGCTTAGTAACTGTGTATGTGGTTTCTACTACAGATGCCAGATAAATTCTAATTTGGATTATCGTCCATGGTACCTCTTATTTTTATTCAAGAGGGAATAAATATAACCTAATGAAGAACAAAAATATGGTATTTCTATTTTCCATGTGATTTATTTTCTAAATTTACTTCTGATGCTTTCTATATTTGGCAAAGTGGAAAAGCTACTTTGAAACCCAGAGCGGAGAGTAAGGAAGACAGACATACAGCACGGAGCCTGCGTGAACATAAACTGAACACAAATGTCCAATAAACTGGGAAAATAAACATTCGTATTGTTAGAGTTAAATTTTATTTATATGAAAAAATGTAATAAAAGATAATTACTTGTCCCTAAAATTTTAAATATTCACTAACCTATAGGCATTTATTTTTGTGAATATTATTGAAATTTAATATATTACTGCTGGGCATGGTGGCGCACACCTTTAATCCCAGCACTTGGGAGGCAGAGGCAGGTGGATCTTTGTGAGTTTGAAGCCAGTCTGGTCTACATAGTGAGTTCCAGAACAGCTAGGGCTACAGGGAGACTCTGTCTCAAAAAGACAAAAAAAAATTAATATATTTACCATGAAGTTTCGAAGTACATTAATATATTTGACTTCATTCAATTAAAAAAGGGTGTTTGAAATGTAAGTTCATCCTTTGCATGAACATTACAATTCACATTAAGACCCTGATACTTGACCACAAAGAACAAGGAGACTCTTTTGAGTCAACAATACCTTGGTTCTTTGCATCATTGTGTTAGCTAAAAGATTATTGCAATCTCCTACAGGCTTCTATGATCCTGCCCTGATATTATATTTAATATGACATTAAATATAATACATGGAGAAATTGATTTTTAAAAGACTACTTTGGTTTATAAAAATCAATAGTAATTCAAGGTATCTGAATATTCTAAATTTTATAGATGGAATTCCAAAGTTTTTGTTTTCGTCCTCTTTTTTTTAATTTATTTTCATTTTAAGTGTATGAACGTTTTGTTTGCAGTGTCCTCAGAGGCCAGAAGAGGGCATTATATCTCCCAGAAAATATTATGGACAGTTGTTAGCTGTCATGTGGGTGCTGTGAACCAAACCTGGGTCCCCTTCAAGAGTAGCCAACGCTCTTAACCACTGAACCGTCTCTCCAGTTCCTCATCCTCATTTTTAAAATAGCTTTTTATGATAGCATTCACAAATGTTTAAGAACTATTTTTCAAAATTTCTGAGAGATTTAATATTATCACTGACATTTTCTTCTCCCCTCCCCGCCCTAGGCTCCCTCACTCTTTCTCCCTGTATCTCAGGCTAGACTGGATGGAACTCACTATGTAGCTCCAGCTAGACTTGAGTTTTCTGTCCTGGATCTACCTCCCGAGTGTCACTGCTCTTTTCTCACGAGTACACGTCATCTGTCTGGACATGATGATGAAGAAATTTGGAAGAACTAGATGACAGACGTGAAACACCCCCTCACAGTCACCATCAGTGCTAGAAACGTGGGGGGGGGGTGAGGCACTATTGTTGTTTCTTGGTTTTATTTTTGTTTTTGAGACAGAGTCTCCCTGTAGCCCCAATCCCACAGAGATTCTCCTGCTTCTGTCTCTACTGAGTGCTGGGATTAAAGGCCTGTGCCACCACACCCAGCACATTTTTTTAAATTTTATGTGTATGAGTGTTTTGCCTACATGTATGTAAGTGCACCACATGGTTCTTTGTTTGTTTTTGAGACAGAGTCTCCCTGTAGCCCCAATCCCACAGAGATTCTCCTGCTTCTGTCTCTACTGAGTGCTGGGATTAAAGGCCTGTGCCACCACACCCAGCACATTTTTTTAAATTTTAAATTTTATGTGGTTTTGCCTACATGTATGTAAGTGCACCACATGCATGCAATGATCACAGAGGCCAGAAAAAGGCATTGTATCCCCTGGAACTAGAGTTAGGGACAGTCATTAGCCATCATGTGGGTGCTGGGAACCAAACCTGGATCTTCTTCAAAAGCAAC
>NW_008355789.1:8928747-8967048 GCF_000622305.1 Nannospalax galili
CCTCCCCACACTCCCGATTTAAAGTAGTCCCATTTTCCCTGTTTCTCCCATGATAATTCCTGTCTGCTATGGTCCCACCTCTCTTGAGCACCTTCTTTTCCTTTATCCCCATAGTTCCTTGTATAGCCCTGCTTCTCCCTGTCCCATTGAATGACCCCCATTTTACACAGCGCTCCCTTGGTAACATCTGTCTCCTGTTATTCTTCTCTCTCAGTTCCTTCTTTCCCTTACATCGTTGCTTCTCTTCCATTTCCCTGGTTCCTGCAGTTACATCAGGATATGTACTTAGACTTTGGTGCTGGGAGCCACAAATGAGGGAGCACATCGTCGTTTGTTTTTGTCTGTGTTACTTCACTTAGTATAACAGTTTCTGGATCCATCCATTTACCTGCAAATTTCATTATTTTGTCTTTCTTTTCTGCTGAATAGAACTCCATTATGCAAATATACCACATTTTTGTTAACCACTCGTCAGTTGAGGGACACTTAGGTTGCTTCCATCTCTTAGCTATTGTGAAAAGAGCAGCAACAAACATGGTTGTACAAGTAATTCTGCAATAGGACGACTCCCTTTGGGTAGATGCTAAGGTGTGGTATAACCGGGTCAAATGGTAGGTTCATTTTTAGTTTTTTAAGAGTTCTCCACACTGTTTTCCATAGAGGTTGCATGAGTTTGCAATCCCACCAGCAGTGGATGAGTGTTCCCCTTTCTCCACATCCTCAAGAGCATTTGGTATCATTTATTCTCTTGATTGTAGCCATTCTGACTGGGGTAAGGTGATACCTTAGGGTGGTTTTAATTTGCATTTCCCTAATTACTAACAATGTTGAACACTTTTTAAGATGTTTCTTAGCCAGCTTTATTTCTTCCTTTGACAACTCTCTGCTTAGACCTTAAGCCCATCTTTTAATTGATTCATTTGTTTTCTTGATTGTTTTTTTAGTTCTTTATATATTCTGCATGATAAAACCTCTGTCAGATGTGTCGCTAGTGAAGATTTTCTCCCACTCTGTGGGTTTTCTCTGCATTTTCTTGGTTGTTTCTTTGGCTGTACAGAAGCTTTTTCGTTTAAAAAGGTGCCACTTGCTAATTATTGACCTTAATTCCTGAGCAATTGATGTTCAATCAAGAAAGTCCTTTCCTACACCTATAGCTTATAGGTTACTGCCAGTATCTTCTAATACTTTCAGAGTTTCAAGGTCTTTGATCCATTTGAAGTTGACTTTTGTGCAGGGTCCAATTTCATTCTTCTACTGGTAGAGATGCCAGCACCATTTGTTGAAGATGTTGTCTTTCCTCCATTGTGTGTTCTTGGCACCTTTGTCAAATATCAGGTGGCTAAAATTGTGTGTACTCACATTTGGGTCTTCAATTGTGTTCCAAAATCTGTGTGTCTTTTTTTGTGCCAGTACCATGCTGTTTTTATGACTGTAGCTCTGTAATATAGTTTGAGATCTGGCATAGTAATCCCCCAGCATTGCTCCTTGTGCTCAGGGTTGCTTTGGCTATCCAGGGTCTTTTGAACTTCCATGGGAATTTTAGGATAGTTTTTTTCTGATTCTGTGAAGCATGGCATAGGGATTTTGATTGGGATTACATTGAATCTATATATTGCTTTTGGTAGGATGGTCATTTTCAGAGTATTAACTCTTCCAATCCATGAGCATGGGAGGTCCTTCCATCTTCTGGTGTCTTCCTCAATCTCTTTCTTTAAAGATCTAAAGTTTTCATTGTAGAGACCTTTGGTGTCTTTGGTCAGGTTTATTCCAAGATTTTTTTGAGGCTATTGTGAATGGGTTTCCCTGTGTTCTTTTCCTGCTTGCTTGCTATTAGTATATAGAAAGGTGACTGATTTTTGTAGATTATGTATCCTGGCACTTTACTGAATGTATTAGTCAGTTCTAGGAGTGAGTTTTCTGGTGGAATTTGGGGGATCTCTTAGGTATAGTATCATATCATATGCAAAAAGGGATAAATTGACATCTCTTCAGATTTATACAACTTCAATTTCCTACTCTTGTCTTATTGCTCTAGCGAGAGTTTCAAGCACTATATTGAAAAGAGGTGGGGAGAATAGTGGACATTCTTGTCTGGTTCCTGATTTTAACAGGAATGCTTCCAGTTTTTCTCCGTTCAGAATGATGTTGACTGTGGGTTTGTTGTATACAGCTTTGTTATGTTGAGGTATGTTCCCTCCAGTCCAATTCCCTTTGGAACTTTTATCGTAAATGCATGCTGAATTTTGTCAAAGGCCCTTTCTGCATCTATTGAGATGACCATGTGATTTTTGTCTCTGAGTCCACTTATATGATTTATGACATTTATTGACTTACATAATTTGAACCATCCCTGCATCTCTGGATGGTGAATGATCTTTCACCATCATGATCATGGTGAATGATCTTTCTGATGTGTGTCTGTATGCAGTTTGCAAATATTTTGTTGAGGATTTTTGCATCTATGTTCATTAGGGATATGGGTCTATAGTTTTCTTTTTTGTTGCGTTGTATCTTTACCAGGTTTTGATATTAGAGTGATGCTGGCTTTGTAGAAGGAATTTGGGCATTCTCCCTCTGATTCTAACTTTTTGAATAATTTAAATAGTATTGGTTGTAGATCTTTAAATGTCTGGTAGAATTCTGCTGTAAATCCATCTGAGCCTAGGCTTTTTTTTAGTCGGGAAGTTTCACATTAGTGTTTCAATGTCCTTATATGTTATGTGTCTGTTTAAACTGTTAATCTCTTCTTAGTTTAACTTTAGTGGTTCCCGTGATTTTAGATATCCATCTATTTCTTTTAGGTTTTCAAATTTGATAGAGGATAGGTTTTTTTAAAGTATTCCCTTATAATTGGACTGGAAGGAACATATCAACATAATAAAGTTGTATACAACAAACCCACAGTCAACATCATTCTGAATGGAGAATGAACATTGCAAATGTTCAGTCAAATGTTCTGGCTCTTTTTGGGTGTCTGTTGTGATGTTTCCCCTTTCATCTCTGATTTATTGATTTGGATTTGCTCTTTTTTTCTTTTGGTTAACTGGGCTAAGGGTCTGCCTATCTTGTTTAGCTTTTCAAAGAACCAGCTCTTAGATTCATTGGCTCTTTGCATTGTTTTCTTTGTTTCTATTTCATTCATTTTTGCTCTGCTTTTTGTTATTCACATCTGCTAGCTTTGAGTTTCATTTCTTCTTGCCTTTCCAGAGTCTTGAGTTGCAATGTTAAGTCATTTATTTGTGTTATTTCTGATTTTTAATGTAGGCACTTAGAGCTATAAACTTCCTTCTTAGGACTGCTTTTAAAGTGTCCAGAGGTTTTGTTGTGTTGTATTATCTTTTTCGTTTAGTTCCAGGAATACTTTTTTTTTTTCCTCAATTTCTTCTTTGACCCATTCATCTTTCAGAAGTGTGTTGCTTAATCTCCATGAGTTTGCATAGTTCCTAGGGCTTCTTTCAGTGTTGATTTAAGCTTTATTGCATTGTGGTCTGGTAGAATGCCTGGAATTATTTTAATTTTTTTGTATTTGTTGAGGTTTGTTTTGTGCCCCAGTATGTGGTCAATTTTTGAGAAAGTTGCATGGGATGCTGAATAGAAAGTGCATTCATGGTGCTTGGGTAGAATATTCAGTAGGTGTCTGTTAGGTCCATTTGATGTATGGTATGTTTAATTCAGATGTCTCTCTGTTTATTCTTTGTCTAGTCGATCTGTCTAATGGAGACAGTGGGGTACTGAATCCCCTACTATTAGTGAGTTGGCATTAACCTGTTTCTTAAAGTGTGGTACTGTTTTTATGAAATTGGGTGGGCCAGAGTATGGTGCATATATGTTCATGATTTTAATATTTTCTTGGTCAATTGTTACTTTGATCAGAATGAAGTGACCCTCTTTATCTCTTCTGATTAGTTTTACTTTGAAGTCTGTTTTGTCAGATATCGGAATTGTAACCCCTGCTTGTTTCTTAGTGCCGTTTGCTTAGAATATTCTTTTCCATCCTTTCACGTTAAGGTAGTGCCTGTCCTTGAAGGTGAGATGGTTTTCTTGAAGACAGTAAAGAGATGGATTTTGTTTTTTAATCCATTCACTTAGCCTGTGTCTTTTGACTGGGGAGTTCAGTCCATTGGTATTTAAAGCTATTATTGAAAAATGTGTATTGGTTCTCATCATTTTGATTTCAGTTTGCACTCTTGGTCTAATTTTGCATTTCCACAATTACACCTTCATTTAGTTTCTTTCTGTTACCCCTGGGGTATAGTTGGTCATTTCTCCATTCTTTGTATTGCTTCAAGTGTTCTCTGAGGGGTTGGTTTTGTGGACATGTATTCTTTCAGCCTATTCCTCTCATGGAAGACATTTTTCTTCCCCCTTCAAATATAATATACTTTTTTGCTGGATAAAATGTTCTGGGGTGGCATCTATGGTCATTGACGACAGGGAATACTTTGGTCCAGGCTCTTCTGGCTTTCATAGTTTGCATTGATAAGTCAGCTGTAATTCAGATGGTTTTCCTCCGTATGTGACTTGTTGTTTTTCTTTTGCTGCTTTCAGTGTTCTCTCTTTGTTCTGTACATTTAGTGTTTTTACTGTGATGTGCCCTGGGGAGTCCCTTTTCTGGTCCTGTCTATTTGGTGTTCTATGTGCTTCTTAAATGGGCATGTCTTTCCTTAATTTGGGGAAATTCTCGCCTACAATTCTGTGTAAGATCTGGACGATATCATTAACCTGAGATTCTCCTTCCTCTCTGCCTATGATGTGTAAATTTGGTTTTTCATGGTGTCCCACATTTCCTGCATATTCCATTTCTGTATTTCTTTAAATTTTTCATAATCTTTGCTTGAGTGGTCTGATTCTTCAACTTTATCATCCAATCTTGATACTCTGTTTTCCATTTCATTTATTCTAGAGGTGAGGCTTTCTCCTGTTGTTTCAAATCGACTTACTGAGTGTTTCACTTCCTTCTTCATTTCTGCCTGAGTTTTCTTCAATGTTTCTCTTTTGTGAATTCATTCAGATGTTTATCTCTATATTCTTTTAGTTCTTTGATTTGTGTGTGTGTGTTTAGTGTAGGTCGAAACCTACCCTCTCAGGGATCGTGTTTATGATTGTTCTTTTAAATTCTGTGGTCTGGGTTATCTCTAGGGGGTTTTCTTTATAGGACTCTTCTACAGGACTGGTGTGGTTTTTGTTTTTGTTTGTTTGTTTGGTTTAGTTCTGTTTTTCTGAGAACATACTGTTTTGGTTTTCCATATTATTATTTTTCCATTGTGATTTTAGCATGTGGATTTCTTTTGTCGTTTGTGATTCTGGTATGAAACTCAAGCCTTCCTTTGTTGGTTTGAAGTCTGCTTCTGTTTGTATTATTGGTGTGCCTTGAATGTTTTCTTATTGAGTATGTAAAGCTGGTTGGTCTAGGCTTCACATTCTCTCAGATTTTATATTGGAAGGAACAGATGGCTTCAGTCCAGCTACTCGGGAGCACCTGCAGAGGCCCAAGTCACATGCCAGTCAGGCACTCTCAAGCTTCCTCCTAAGGTCTGGACCCCTACAGCAAGCTGTCACAGGACAATTTGAGGAGCTCACTAAAGGGAGCCCCAATTTAGGCACCCTCAGGCAGTCTGCAAAGGTCTGGGCCCCTACTAAAAGGCAGAGAAACCCAGACCTGGGGTTGTGGGATGGACTGCAGGTAGTCCCAATGTAGGGGGATGGGCTTTGAGGAATCTCACCCCCACGCAGAGGCCAGATCCAGACACTCTCAGGCAGTGTGCTAAGTAAAGTCTAGGCCCCTACTGTAGGACAGAGAATACTGTCCTAATACTGGCAAAGTGGAAGGGGCCACACATGGTAGGGGGTTGGGCATGGTACAATCTGGGGAAACTCACCACCACGTGGAGGCCAGGCTTGGAGGCCAGATCCAGCACTCTCAGGCAGTCTGCTAAGGGCTGGGCAACCAGTGCTCCTCACCACTGAGCTACTTGTCTAGCCCCCTGCAAACTCTTTTAAGTACAAGATATGCTCTGGTTTTTTATTAGAATCAAAAACTATCTTCGTAGCAATAAAACTATATATGTATACATGAAGTAGGGAGCTGAGATATAATCGTTTTGCTTTTGTTGTTTAGTCTTTTTGCCCAGATTTTTATCAATGTTGTGATTGTCCCAAATATGGAAAGAGAAAAGCAAAGAGCCAACCTACTTTTCCAGGCACTCTGTTTCAAGAAGAGATACAGGGCCTGCTCTTTCCTTTAACCTACATTTGCCATACTTTTTAGTTACTTTGACTACCAACTATCACAACTTTACGGACTTGTTCTTATTTTTAATGTATTCCCTACTCTTGCACAAATTCTACCTACACTCATTAGAAATATTATTCCTCTTTTAGTTTTTGACAAATCTGAGTACCTAAAATGTGAGCTTTTGAGGCTGGAGAGTTGGGTCAGTGGTTAGGAACATTGGCTGCTCTTGCAGAAGACCTGGGTTCAGTTCCCAGGACCCACATGGTGGCTAACAACCATCTAGTTCCAGGGAGTCCAACACTCTCCTCTGAGCTCTGCGGGCATTACACAACACAGGTGCACTTACATACACATCATAAAATAAAAATAACTAATATCTTTAATGTGAACTTTTCCATCTTGTTTCCATCTTTGCCCCTATATTTGGAAAAGCATCCAAATCTAAATTTTTCTACTCGGATGAGAATATTTCTAAACATACGGAAAAAGCATCTTGCAGTTAGCAAACTTCTTTTGATCTGTAATTCAGGTGGTTCCCAACTTATGACGGTCTGACTTACAATTTTTCAACTTTGCAATGACAGAAAAGCAAAACATGGTAGAAACTGTGCTGTGAACAGTTTTCTTGTCCTGGGCCCCCACTGTGCTGTCACTCCTGCCACTGAGATGCTGCTGAGCAGCAGTGAACTCCCGTCAGCCGTGTGAGCACAAGGAACACCAGCTAGACTCCAGAGTACTGTGTTGCTAAGCCATTGTGGTTGGAAGGTTACGTGTATTAAGCACATTTTTGATTAGTGATACTTTTTCCCGTGACTAATTATGTTGTCATAGGTTTATCTGGATGTAATTCCTCACATAGAAGAGCATCTGTATTTGTATTACTTTTCTGTTGCTGTGATAAAAACGCTGACCAACGCAACTTACAGAAGGAAGACTTTATTTAGCTTATGGGTCCAGAGGGATCAGAGCCCATCATGGTGGGGAGGCTCGGTGGCAGGAGGTGGCTGGAGGAGAAAGCAGAGCACTCATGTCTTCAAGCAGGTGCGGGAAATAGAAAGCAACTGGAAATCCCTCAAGGCTTAAGAATTTTCAAAGGGGCTGGAGAGATGGCTCAGCAGTTAAGAGCACTGGCTGCTCTTGCAGAGGACTTAGGTTTGAATCCCAGCACCCACATGGCAGCTAACAACCGCCTGTAACTCCAGTTCTAAGGGATCCAACACCCTTTTCTGGCCTCTGCAAACATTGCATACACAGGTGTATTTACACACGTGCAGGCAAAACACTCATACATATAAATAAAAGTAACAAATAAAATTTTTTAAATCTTAAAAAAAAAATTCTCAAAGCTCACCCCCAGAGCCGGAACTCCTCCAGCAAGGCTACATACACCTCCTAAAGCCTCCCAAAACAGTGCCACCTAGTGGCGACAAAATGCCCAAATACTCGGAGCCTACGGGGGACATCATTCAGACCACCACAGTATTACCTCATAAGCAGAGTCCGAATTCAGTAACTAATACTCTGCTACTCTGCAGTCCTATAGGAGTCCCCAGGCACTGCTTACAATTGTTTTTTTTTTTTTTTTGGTAATTTTATGCAAACTAAAGACTTCAAATAAGAAGACTAAGAACAACTCGTCAGAGCTATATCCTTATGTGTAGGATATGGCTGCTGAGATCTAAGAAGAGGAAGGAAAAGAATCATGGCATCTAGAGTCCAAAAAATTCATTGAACAACTCATCAAATACATTGAAAGAAATGGACATTCAAATGCCACAAGAGGCAAATGCAACTCAAAGCAGTGGGACTATTGTACCAGCTTTCCTGAGACAGGTTGTACATAAAAGTGGTCTTTACCAAGTCATGCTACATTGTGGCTATGCCTGAATGAAAATAGCCTGACTCTTAGCATCCATTTAAGCCAAGTGTGGACCCAATCTGCTGAGAACCTGTTCTTCAGAATTCTCTCAGAACAGTATTCTGGAAAAAGGACTCATTAATTCTTTCATTAAAACAGTATCTGTGGCATAAAATTGGGAAGTAAAAGGACCTTCATCTTCTCAGAGAAGAATTTTGCCCTTTCTGATCCCTACTGATCTAGTCTAGCATGCACATAACCACAAACAGATGTTACCAAGTTAATCCCATCTATTCTTTGCAATACAAATGGGATAATCTTTGAATTCTCATTGTTTCCAAAACATATTGTGCTGTTTGCAGAACTTTATTGAAACGTACACACACATTCATACATTATTTTGAGTCTAGGGCAAGGAAGGATCATGAGAATTAAAGAGTTGTTTAAGTTACAAGAGGAAATCAAAGCTCAGTGAGCTTGTCTACATTATAAACTAAGGTAAGATTAACTTTTTGGTTGCAAGATTAAGTCAAAGTAATTTCTCCAAAGCATGTCCATATTGTAAAAGTCATTCCTACACAGAAAGATGAGTTAGAGTATTAGATAATCTGAACATTAAAGTTGCATACTCACTACATGTATGGAGACACTATACTAAACAAGATTCTAGCATATAATTTAATAAGCAAGCTTTTGAAATAGTGTATACATATCATTCAACTGCAGAATTTCTCCAGTTGTGATGTCCTGTAACAAATCAATTGATAATAGTGCATTTTACGTCAGTCCTACTTCCTAACTACTGCTTCTTTATTTACTACTGAAACACAAGCATCTCTTCACAGCAGACAGCCTAAGAATGTCTGTACATGAGGATTCCATGAAATACAATCAGAAAAACAGGCAGGAATCTTGAAATCTATTTTGTTCATAATCTGAAATCATCTACTGTACCTAATTTTTTTTGCCCAGTCCTAATTTCTTTAAAGCCTTTCAAATATACGTTTTTACTTAACTATGAAAAATCAATGAAAGGAGCATTGTTAGGTCATCTTGTAAACATTTTGCTTTTTATTCTTAATTGATTTTCTTAAAGTAATGCTTGCAGAAAGTGAAAGCTATAGTTTTACTAATAAGCAAATGACACCAGGCCTCTGTCACAGCCTTCCCCATACCATTTGTGTGAGCCCCCAAGGCAGTTATAGTCAAGTCTTGTGGGTTTCTTTTGATACTTAGCTCCTTGGTTTCAAAGAATATGCTTCTAAATATACTTTCTTTTGAACATATGCTCGCTTCCTTTATTTTAGTCATTAGCAACGGTCTTCTTAATTTTATTTGTTATTATTATTTTATTGTATGAGTATATTGTCTGCACGTAGGTAGGTGCATCCATGTTGTACAGTGCCCACAGATGTCATAAGAGGGTGTCACATCCCCTCAAAGTGGAGTAATGGATGGTTGTTAGCTGCCATGTGCATGCTGAAAATTGAACCTGGGTCCTCTGCAAGAACCACCACTGCTCCTTACCCACTGAGCCAACTCTCCAGCCCTCAACTGTCTTCTTTTGACAGGTGAGTATTTAATTCTCTCACATCATTTCCCCAGCCTTGCAGTGCAATAATGTAATAACTTTGTCTAGCTCATCAATGCTTCCATCACCACAGAGTATAAATTTCATTCCTAGATGAGTCAAGCAGGATACTACAAAGGCGTATCACTTGTTATAGCTTCTTTGCTCTTCTTTGTTAGAAACCTTGTGTGCTGGATAGCTTTAGTGTCAACTTGACACTGGGTTGAGGGAGCCTCAATCGGGAAATTGCCTCTATTGGACTGGCCTGTGGCCATGTCTGAGGGGCATCTTCTTGATGAGTGATGTGGGAGGGCCCAGCCCACTGTGGGTGGTGCCACCCCTGGGCAGGTGGGCCTGTGTCGCATAAGAAAGCAGGCTGAGCAGGGGCCAGGGGAGCAAGCCTGTAAGCAGCATTCCTCCATGACCTGTGCTCCAGCTCCTGCCCTGAGTTCCTACCTTGGGCTCCCTGATGAACTGCATGCGACCTGGGAGATGTAAGACAAATAAACCCTTTCCTCCCCAAGTTGGTACTGGTCAGAGTGTTTTGTCACAGCAATGAAGAACAAACTAAGACACCTTGTTTATAAAATTTACTTTCAGAGCTGGAGAAATGGCTACACAGTTAAGAGCACTGCCTGTTCTTGCAGAGGGCCCAGGTTTGATTTCTAGCAACCAGATGATGACTAACAACCATCCAATACTCCAGTTCCAGGGGATCTGACACCCTCTTCTGACCTCCACAGCCATTGCACAGCACAGGTGCACTTACATACATGCAGGCAATGCACTCTTACATATGAAATAAAAATATTTTTTAATTTACTTTCTTCATATGAGTCTCACTTTTTGCACATTTTTCCCAATAGTCAGGTATATCAGAAAAATACATGTCACTTATTTTGGAAATTTTATGTGTCAACTTGGCTGAATCATCATGCCAAACTAATTTAGTTGAACATCGTTCTTAGTGTTTTGGTGAGGGTGTACAGTGAATTTCATCATAGTTGAAGACATAACTAGAACCAAAAGGCTGAGCCTCCCCCAGCAGATGCCTTCAGATTCTAACTGGGATATTGTCCTCCTTAGTCTCCAGACTGGAACTGCTTTGCTGGCTTTGTATATCTCCAAGCTGCTGGCCCATCATGCAAATTTTGGACATGTCAGAGTCAGTTTTAGTCAGTTTTCCAACACTCAAACAAACACCTAAGATCTCATCAACCTATAGAGAGAAAGGCTTAGTTGGGCTCATGATCCTAACGGTTTCCCTTCATGACTGGTTTGGTCTGTTTTGGTCCATGGTAAGAAATCATGGCAGGAGTGTATGGGAGAGAAAAATTATTCTCCTATGTCTGAGAAGCCAGTGAGAGAAAGCAAAGGAGCCAGAGTTCCATAGTCCCCTTTCAGCACATGGCCACCAGTGACTGCTTACTGCCTCTTAAGAGTTCCTGCCTGGAATCAGCATGACAAATGAAAAGAACTGACATGCGCTCCCAGAGCATCACAGAAGAGGATTCTAAACTGATTCTTTGTCATACAATACTTGTACTTATCCTTAGTCACACTTGGTATTTTTGTTTCTTTGCTTATTTTCTTAACAAATACAGCCACATTTGGTAGTGCAGGCCAACAGTCCAGCACCTGCGAGGTTGAGGTAGGAGAATCAAGAATCAAAGAGCCTGGACTATATACTAAGACCCTATCTCAAAAACCAAACCCAGCAAGCAAAAAGCGTCATAGTACCTAAAGCACTTTAATGGTCATGATCAGCTTGTTACCTTCTGAACCCTGTATTATATTCCTTTTTAAATTTTTTTAAAGAATAATGTTCATTGTGACATTTCGGATTAGTGGGGGAAAGTTAAAAACTAAAAGAGTCCCGTGCCCACCTACCTGTGACAAACAAGCCAAGCCCCCTGCGTTTTTCACCTTTCTTCATAGTTATTCAAACACATAGACACAGAGGGAAGAAGAGAAAAAAAATGAGGATATCCATGGAGAATTTAGGCTTAGAAACTGGAGAGATGGCCCAGCAGTTACGCGCACTTGCTGCTTGCAGAGGACCCAGGTTCCATTCCAAGCACTCACGCGACAACTAACAACCATCTGTAACTCTAGTTCCATGGATTCAATGCCCTTCTCTGGCCTCCAAGAGCACTGCATACACGTGGTACATGAACACACATGCAGGCAAACACTCCTAAATATAAAATAAAAATAAATACTTTTTTAAAAAGAATTTAGGCTTTAACACTAAAATGGGAATTTGTTGCTGGCTGGGTTTATGGCAAAGAAATGACATGAGTTTAGTTTTTTATGTTGCTCTAACTAATATGAATTCTGGAGGAGTGAAAAGCAAGGGAGTCAGATAAAAAGTTATTGAAATAACCCCAGGTTATTTATGGCTGTGATGCAAAGCAGTCAGACTTAAAATGAATTTTGAAGAATGTGCTAACAGGATTTACTGGGGAACTGACTGAACCATATGAAAAAATCAGATCATTCCATTTATTTGCCTATTTGTTGACTAGATTATCTGAGGTGTGCTTTATTTTTTGAGTTCCTTATATATTATATTAAGATATTAATCTCCTGTCAAATTAATAGGTGGCAAAGATTTTCCCCTATTCTGTCAGCCAGCCCTTCACTCTGGTAATTATTTCTTTTGTTGTGTAGGGCTTTTTAATTTCATGTAATCCTATTTGTTAATTCTTGCTAGTATTTCCTGAGCTACTAGAGTTCTTTTCGGAAAGTCCTTGCTTAGGTCTGTATCTAGCAGTGTGGAGTCTACTCATGAGTTTATGTGCTGTATTACATTTATTTTTTCTTTGCTTGCTTGTTTGTTTGAGACAAGGTCTCACCATGTAGCCTTAGCTGGCCTGGAACTCACTATGTAGACCAGGCTGACCTCAAACGCACAGAGATCCACTTGTCTCTGCCTCTCCCAAGTGCTGGAGTTAAAAGCATGCACCACCACAGCAGGACATTATTACATTTAATGATTTGCATATGTTGAGCTATCCTTGCATTCCCTAGAATGCAGCCAACTTGATCATGATGTATGAATCTTTTAATGTGCTTTTGAATTTGATTTGTAATTATTTAAAAAGAATTTTTGCAGGGGCTGGAAAGCTAGCTCAGTGGTTAAGAGCACTGACTGCTCTTGCAGAGGACAGAGTTTGATTCCCAGCACCCATACGGTGACTGATGGCCATCCCATAACTCCAGTTCCAGGGGATCCAACGCCCTCTTCTGACCTCTGTGGGCATTGCATGACATGGGTGCAGTTACATACATGCAGGCAATATACTCATACACATATAATAAAAATAACAAAAAATAAAATACTTTTTTAAATTAAAATTAATTTTTGTGTCTATGTTCATTGGGGAAATTGGTCCATAGTCTTGGGGTTTTTTTGTTTTTGTTTTTTGGTTTCCTGTTTTGGTCTTTTTGAGACAGGGTCTCCCTGTAGTCCCACCTGGCCTGGAACCCACTATATAGACCAGGCTGGCCTCGAACTCACAGACAGCTGCCTGTCTCTGCCTCCTGAGTGCTGGAATTAAAGGTGTGTGCCACCACGCCTGGCTCCTGTTGTATTTTTATCCAGTTTTGGTATTAGGATAATGTTGGCTTTATAGAATGAGTCTGATGGTTTTCCTTCCATTTCTACTTCATGGAATAGTTTTAGGAGCATTTGTGTAAATTCTTCTTTAAGACATTGGGAGAAACCAGCAGTGAATTCATCTGGTTCTAGGCTGTTCTCAGTTAGGATACTCTTCATTACTGCTCTAGTCTTGTTGCTCATTATAGATCTGTTTGTCTATATCCTCTTGATATGACTTTGGTAGGTCATTTGTGTCTAGGAATTTACCCATGCCTTCTGGATCTTTGGAATGCAGGTTTCAAGGTGTTTTAATGATCCTCTAGATTTCACTGGTGCGAAGTGTCCTCTTCTTCATCTCTAATTTATTGAGTCTTCTCTCTATTTTTGTTCCTTTGGCTATGAGTTGTTGATCTTGTTTATCTTTTCAAAGAACCAACTCTGTACTTCGTTGTTTCTTTTTACTATTCTTCTAGTCTCCATTACGTTAAGATCTGATCTTTATGGTTTCTCTCCACTGTCTAATTTGAGCACAAGAAAAATTTGTCTTATTTTTCTTAGGTCTTCAGATGCATTATTAAAATTATTTCAGCTACCCTTGATTTTTTTAAATGCAAGTGTTCATAAGTATAAATTTTCCTCTTAGAACCACCAAAGGTTCAGATAAGTTGCTTTTATTTTCATTTGATTTTAAGAATTTTGAGTTTCATCCTTGATTTTTTTTTTCCAACGGTTCAATGATCATTCAAGCATGTTCAAGCTCCATATGTTAGTACAGTTTCTATGTTTTCTCTTTCTATTGTTTTCTAGTTTTATTCCATTATGATTTGATATAAGAAATTATTTTGATTTTTTTAACATGGTAAGATTTTCTCTATGCCCTAAAATATTTGTTGAGAGTAAATTCTTTCATATCGAGAGACTGCTGAGAAGATTGTGTATTCTACAGCTGTTAGCTGAAATCAATGTCTGTCAAGTCCATTTTCTATACAATGCAATTTACCTCTAAAATTTGGGGGTTTGGCGAGGGGCAGTTGAGGATCCAGATGAGTGGGGTAGAAGCAGCCTAGTATTGTTGGCCTGGCCATTCCTGCATGTCCATAGTGTTTGTTTTATGAAATTAGGTGCATTGCATACACATCTGGAATCATTGTATTTTTGCTGGATTATTTACTTCTTTACTGTTAATTGTTCTCTTCCAAAATATTAATATTTTCCCTTCTGACTTTGGCTGAAATCTACTTTGTCCAATATCAGGACAGCTGAGTCTGCTTGTCTTCCTGGTCCTTTTACTTGGTTTTCAGCCTGGGTATCTCTGCCATCTAGGTGTGTCTCCTAGAGACAACAAACATCTGAATCTTGCTTTTAATTCAGTCTTTTAATTGGAGAGCCAAGAGTGTCTACATGTATGATTACTACTGAGAGATGCTTGGCAATTCATGCAATTTTGAGGGATTATTTCCCCCTGATGGTTCCTGTTAGGGATTTGCTGATTGACTGAGTTAGACATGTTTGGATCCTTCAAGTTCTCATCTGTTCATCTGTTTCTCTCATGAAATTTATGCTTTCCTGAGTCCTTGTGTTTGTGACTGTCTTTCTTCCTCTGTGTGAAGGATTCTTATAAGTGTCTTGTGCATTTTTGGCTTAACGGACATGAATTGCTTACAATTGCTTCGTTTGTGCTTACATGGAAAATCTTTATTTCCCTATCAATTTCAAAAGATAACTGTATTAGTTACTTTGGTGGTGAAAAACCCAGCTAAGTAACTTAAAAGATGGAAACTTTACTTTGATCCATGGCTTCACAGGGTACAGTACATCATGGTGGGGTAGGCATGGTGGAGCAGCTCAGTTCACACCATGGTTAGCCAGGAAACAGAAAGAGGAATAGCAGAGCTCAAGAACTCAACTTGCTTTTGCCATTTTACCCTTCTATTCTATCTGGAACCCTTGGGGTGGTAATGTCCACTTTCAGGATATGTCTTCCTTCCTCTGTTAATCCTCTCTGGAAACACTCTCTGTGGTGGTATGAACTAGAAATGTCCCCTATAGGCTCAGATATTTGAACACTTGGTCCCAGGAGATCATGTGTTTGGGGAGGTTCAGGAGATGCGGCCTTGCCGAAGGAAGTATGCCACCAGAAGCAGGCTCCCAGAGTTTAGTCTTGCCCCACTTCAAGTTCACTTTCTATTTCATGTTTGAGGTGAAAGATGTGCTTGCTCAACTTCCTGCTCCAACCGCCTGCTGCCATGCCTCTTTGGCCATTATGGACAACTCCCCCTCTGGGACCATAAGCCAAAATAAATTTGTCCTTTGTTTGGTCATGTGTCACTTTTGGTCAGGTGTTTTATCACAGCAACAAAAGGAACTAAGACATCCTCACAGACACAGAGGTGTTCCTCACGAATTCTCCATGAATTTCTTAATCCAATCAAGTTGACATCACAAGTCCCTCCCTTGAAAACTTGATCCTCAAATAGATCACTTTAAACCACAATACTCATGGCCCCCAAAAGGCTTATTTACATCTTATCATACGAAATTCATTCAGTACTTTCCACAAGTCCCCATAGCTTTAACAGCTATAACAGCACTATTCAAAATCCCAAGTCCTCTCTGAGATTCATGGCAAACACTTAGCTGTGAGCCCTCGCAAATTAAAAATCAAAAGTACATGCTTCCAATATACAGCAGAATACAGTTAACACTTCCATTCCAAACTGAAGGAAGGGGGATCCCAAAAGGAAAGAGGAGAACGAAAGCAAGGCCAGAACTCAACAGGGCAAACGTCAAACTTGGTGACTACGTGTCTAATATCTTCAACATGTACCATCCTCGTGTAAGCTCCCTCGGGCTTGGGCAGCTCCCCCTCTGTGTTCTTGATAGCTGCAAGCCACATGGCCTCTGTCTTAGGCTGGCTTGACTCACTACATGGATTTTCCTTGGAGGACACTATGTTCCTGGCACCCCAAAAGCCTGGGTCCTCCATTGCCTCAGGGGTTCCACCATTCATTACATACAGTGTCATTACATATGTGTCACACAAGGTGTTTCTGGAAGCATTCAATGGTGTGGCATGGCCTGACGACATGCATGATACAAAGTGCACATGTTGTGTGTTCAGAACTGAGGGAACAGTGAAGTTATGTGACAACATGGGCAAGTGCTGCAAGAAAACACCTCAGACCCATACTTTTTTAATATTTTACTTATTATTTTTGTCTTATGTGTATGAGTGTATCGCCTACATGTATGTGAGTGCACCTGTGTCATGCAATGCCGTGGAGGTCAGAAGAGGGCTTCGGATTCCCCTGGAACTGGAGTTAAGGATGGTTCATAGCCTTTATTTTTAATTCATTTTTATTATTTAACACCCAGAAACCTTTGACTGTTGCCAATTTTTTGTGCCCCCCATATACACATTCAGTTGCAGGATGTCATATGGGTTGTATACCACCATTCAAGCTGGGGCCCTAGGTCTTTCTCTTTTTTTTGGTCTTTGAGACAGGGTCTCCCTGTAGCCCCAGCTGTCCTGGAACTCACTATGTAGACCAGGCTGGCCTTGAACTCACAGAGATCCATCTGCCTCTGCCTCCCGAGTGCTGGGGTTAAAGGCTTGCGCCAGCACACCTGGCTTCCTAGGTCGTTCTTATTCCAACCAAGTTGAAAAGCAAAATTAATCCTCAAGAGCTTTGTTGACAATCGCAGTCTTGGTTGACTGTTATTAATTCTTGTAGCTTGAAATCTGTTATTCTGTGTTTTCTTGGTTTTTAGCTTCTGCTGAAAGAGTTGACGTTATTCTTAGGAGTTTGCCTTTGTAGATGAGTTGGTGCCTTTCTCCTGAAACTTTTAATATTGTTCCTTTGTTTTGTGGTCTTAGCATTTTAACTATACGGTGATATTCAGCTTCTTCCTATGATCATGTCTATTTTGGGTTCTAAATGTCTAGTGTACTTGAATATCCGTCTTTCCCTAGATTTCAACTTCCTTCTATAATTCAGTTGAATAAGTTTTCTTTGCCTTTAGTTTGTATCTCATCTCCTACCCTATGGGGTTCTCAAAAGCTCTGTGCATACTGTTTGTTTACTTTTTTATGGACACAATATTGGCTTGATCTTGGCTTCCTAATAGTCTTTCATCTGCTTGCTCCAGTTTACTACTAATGATGCTTGCCATTATATTTTTATTTGACTTATCAAACTTTTGGTTTTTTTGTTTGTTTGTTTGGTTTTTTTTTTTTGGTCCTTTTGGGAAAGGATCTCCCTGGCCTGGAACTCACTATGTGGACCAGAATCCAGGATAGCCTTGAACTCTGCCTCCCAAGTGCTGGGATTAAAGGCACGCTGGTGCAACTTATCAAACATTTCAATTGAAATATTTTTCAGAATCTCAGGTCTGGAGAGATGGCTCAGCAGTTAAGAGCACTGGCACTGGCCGCTCTTACAGAGGACCTGGGTTCAGCTCCCAGCACCCACATGGAAGCTTAACAACTGTCCTGTCCTTAATTCCAGTTCCAGGGGATCCAATGCCCTTTTCTGACCTGCACGGGCAGTACACGACACATGTGCACTTACATACATGCAGGAAATATACTCCTGCACAAAAATGAAAATGATAAAAAATTAAAAAAAAATATTTTTCAGAATCTCAGTTTCGTTACTAAATTTCTCACAGAAATTACTTTCTTGTACAAGTGCTGAATTAATTTCATTCGTATGTTTGTTTGAATCTTCTTTAAGATCATTGATCATTTTTTTAATATTTTTTATTTATTATTTTTATTTTATGTGTATGTGTGTATTGCCTGCATGTAGGTAAGTGCACCTGTGTTGTGCAATGCCCATGGAGAACAGAAGAGGCTGTCGGATCCCCTGGAACTGGAGTTATAGACAGTGTTAGCTGCCATGTGGGTGCTGGGATTCGAACCCAGGTCTTCTGCAAGAACAACCAGTGTTCTTAACCGCTGATCCATCTCTCCAGCCCCCACTGATCATTTTTAAAATTAGCCTTGTATTTTAGTATCTTTGGGTTCAGTTATTGAGAAATTGTGAACTTTTCTGGGAATGATGTTAACTTTTTAAATATTTATGTTTCTAAGTTATAATTTACATATCTGTTAGAACAGATATCTGGTTTCATTGGGTGATCTTTTCTTGAGGCCTCAATTCGAAGTACTACTTAGGATAAAAAAAAAAAAAAACCCTGCTATGGCAGCCAGCAGACCAAAACCAGCTGTTTATACCAGTGCTGCGTGGGCTGAGGGCTGGGCTGGGCAAGGGTCTGCTGTCCCATTTAGGGTGAAATCCACCTTGGTAGTTTCCCGATGCTACCAGGGGCCACTGCCGACTGCACTGAGCTTTGCAGCTTAGGAGCCAGGAAGGTTTCACTTGCTCTAAGGTCCCCCCCCAGGAATAGCAAACCAATCTGGGGGATGTCCCCCAGCGTACTGGAAAGCAGGGAAAGAAGAGCCCTGGCATGTGCACTGGAGGAGGGAACGGAGGGGATGTGGTGCTCTGCCTGCCTGTCCATGCTTTCAGATTGAGCCCAGCAGTAAACCAGCCTAAGAAAGGGGTGAGGCTCTGGAAGCTGAGCCGTCTGCTAATCCGGGGGTCAGAGCGCTCAGACCCTTATAGCAGTAAACCACACGTGGGAAATGGGTATCTCCCAAGGCCAAGCAATCCTCTGTCCCCAGTCTCAGAGTTACACACCTCCACAATAATCCTTAGGCAATGGAACTCATTCTTGGCTCACAGAGGGTAGTTCCACAAACCACCACCACACCGTCTCACAGCCTGAGTTCCTTGCTGTTTAAACGTCTCATTGGGTCTGTGTTTGACTCTCTCCCTCTTCACAACTGACTCCAAGATACTGCAGCAGGGTGACTCCTCTATTGCAGCTGTCCTCAGAGCAGTTCAGTCTCAAATATTCCCCGTCAAACTGGTGAGGACCGCAGCACTGCTAGAGACCAGTGATGAAATGGTTTCTCCTCCAGCGCTGTTCTGACATGAAGAGAGCACCCCCACGCCAAATTCCCAGCTGGGTTTAAAGCTTGTGAGAACTGGGGCTGACCCCGAGACGAGGACTCCAGCCTCCCGTTTTCACCAGAGATGCCTGACTTGCCTTGTATGTCTGGCTTTGTCTTCTTCCTTTGGGGAGCTAGGGCTGGAGCTGCAGGCCGTTTCCTACATTTTCCTGCATGGTCTTGGGGTATGTTTCTTCGAGCTCTTCAGCTGTCCCATCGCTTTTTTTATGATTCCCAATAACCTTCATCTCTTTCTTTGGAATAAAGTCTGTCTTTTGTTATAATGACTCTTTTCACTTGGAAGTCTCATTACTTTTAATTTGTTAAAAATTTGTAAAAATATCCTATGTTTTTGTCAAGATGGTTTATGTTTTTAACTTTGACATTTAAGACCATAATCATTCTAATTCTGTATACAGTATGAAGTATGGATATCCAACTATATATATACACTTATGCACAAAAATGAAAATAATAAAATTTTTTTAAAAATAAAAATATTTTTAGCTGGGTGAGATGGCGCACCTCCAGTTCCAGGGATTCGATGCCCTCTTCTGACCTCCATGAGCATTGTAAAACACAGGTACACTTACATATGTGCAGTAAATAAATAAATAAATAAATAATAAAAATAAATAAATAAAAATGTTTTTCAGAATCTCAATTTCCTCACAAAGTTTCTCATATAAATTACTTTCTTGTACAGGTCCTGCATTAATTTCATTCATATGTTTGTTTTAACCTTCTTTAAGATAATTGATCATTTTTAAAATTAGGCTTATATTTTAGTATCTTTGGGCTCAGTTATTGAGAAATTATGAACTTTTATGGGAATGATGTTACCTTTATATATATATGTTTCTGTCCCCACACAGTTCATGACATAGAACTCCTAAAATGCTTATAATTTCCTAGAGATGCTTAGGAACACCTTTTGTTCTAATAGTTGGCCTTTGGCTCTGATTCCTGCCGGATTTCCTAAATCTGTTGGGATCTTCTATTTGATAGGAGCATCTTTTGTTCTAGTGAAGTGACTTTTGGTGGATTCCTTGGTAGGCTGGTCACCAGAGACACTAAGCCATAATTAGAAACACAGAATTTGCTTTCCCATTCCCCATCCTCCAGGCATTGGAGAGCAGCTGGAGGTGGAATTAATAATCAACTATGCCTACATAATGAAACCTTCAATAAAATATCTAAAAGAGAGAGCCTCTGATTGGTAAGCACACGGAGGAGCTAGGAGTATAGCTCCCTGGAGAGTACATGAGAGTTCCACACACCTTCCTACACATCCTGCTGTGCTTCTCTCCCATCTGCCTACCTCTAAATTCTACTGCTTTATAATAAACTAGTAATTTAATAAGTAAACTGTTCTCTTAAGCTTTGTGCCTTTCTGGAAAATTACCAAACCTGATGTGCACAACATGGAAACCTCTGATTTTGGTCAGAAACACAAGTGACAACCTGGACTTGAAATTGGCATGTGAAGTTAAGCAGGCTTGTGGGACTGAAACCTTAGCCTGTGGTACCTGATATTGTCTCCCGACAGACGGGGTCAGAGCTGAGATAAATGATGGATAATACAGTTGATATCTACAAAGAAGTGGAGAACTGCTCAGTGTGAGGAGAAACACACATCTACTGTCATAAGTGAAGAATTCAATTTTAAGGGGCTGGAGATGGCTCAGCGGTTAAGAGCACTGACTGCTCTTGCAGAGGACCCAGGTTCTATTCCCAGCACCCACATGGCGGCTACAAACCGTCCTTAACTCCATCCAGTTCCAGGGGAATCCAAAACCCTCTTCTGACCTCCCTTCTGACCTCCGCGGCATTGCACAACATGGGTGCACTCACGTGCAGGCAATACACTCATACATATAAAATAAAAATAATAAAATATTCTTTAAAAAAAATTCAATTTTAAAATGAAGGCTTCATTTCAATGGGTAAGCCTTTTGTTTCCGCATACAGCTACTACTTCGACTAGTAGTAGTTTCTTTTTTGGGAATTTCACTGGACTCTGGTTAAAAATGCACAAATCTATTCTGTTCTGGCTACATATCTAGACTCAACACTGGTGGTCAATATCCTGATTATCACAGTATTGAATGAGATTTTGGAGTCTGAGAGCATGGGTGCTTCTATTTTGTTCTTTTTTAAATTTTATTTATTTATTTTTGTTTTATGTGTTATGAGTGTATTGTCTCCATATATGTAAGTACACCCATGTACAAAGCCCATGGAGGTCAGAAGAGGCCATCAGATCACCTAGAAGTGGAGTTATGGATGGTTGTTAGCTGCCATGTGGGTGCTAGGAATCGAGCCTGTGTCCTCTGCAAGAGCAGCCAGTGTTCTTAACCACTAAGCCATCTCTCCATCCTCAATTTTGTTCTTTCTAAAGATGCTTTTTCTCATTATTTTCTCATTCAGTAATATGTACATTTTAGGGTCAACTTTTGCACCCCAAAAGTCTGAGAAGATTTTTATTAGAATTTCATTTAACCTATAATGTTTAGGGACACTGATCTTTAACACTACTGAATCCTCAATCCATGAACATACCATATCTCTCCAATTATTGAGGCAATCTTTTAGTCCTATTAGCAAGGTTTTGCAGAGATCTTACACATATTTCCTTAAATATATTCTTATAGCTGAGCTCAGTGGTGCACACCTTTAATCCCACCACTTGGAAAGCAGAGGCAGGTAAATCTCTGTGAGATTGAGGCCACCCTGGTCTATATAGCAAGTTCCAGGCCAGCTGGGGCTACAATGAGACTCTGTCCAAAAAAAAAAAAAAGATTAAAATATACCCCTTTTATGTTTACATGTTACTGAAAGTAGTACTTTTACAAGGTAAGATGATAGACTACAAGTCGACTCCATGTGACCCAGCAAGGGAGAAAAGCCAGAATAAGAAAAAGTAGGCTCCATTCCAAAGAGAAGACAAGCATCAGAAATTCACATAGCAGTGGGGTCCCCGAAAAGTGCAGAGGAAAGGACAAGACGCCCCACAGATGAGAAGCCAGCCCAGCACCATTTCAGGGAGACCCCTGGAGGACCACCCAGGGTAGTGACCCAATCACAACGGAACACCCAGGGGCGTGGCGGGCTTTGGGGAGCCAGAGAAGTAATGCCAAGAGATTTGAAAGTAAAATCGGCATTACTTCTGTAGTCCGCCATTTACCTCCATTCAGCTCTGTCCTCTTCACAACCATCCCTCCTTTACTTAATAACCAATATTCACTTAGCAGGCCAGCTCTAACTATATCCTTATAGCGGAGCTCAGTGGTGCACACCTTTACTCCCCCACTCCTGTTCTGTTCTTGTTCCTTGTGTCTTCTTTATCTTCTTTTTTCTTCTCTTCTTTTTCATTTTTCTCTCCCAAAGAGTACAGACTAGCCTGGTTTGGAGGGTCTCTGTCTCAGCCTTCTAAGACCTGGAACTGTTCTACATTATCTGATTATATTTTTTTAATTTGTTTTATTTAACGTGTGTGAGTGTTTTGCCTATATGTATGTAAGTGCGCCCATGTCGTGCAATGCCCATGGAGGTCAGAAGAGGGCACTGGATCCTCTGGAACAGGAGTTGTAGACAGTTGTTAACTGCCATGTGGGTACTTGGAATCAAACTGGGTCCTCCGCAAGAGCAGCCAGTGCTCTTAACTGCTGAGCCATCTCCGCAGCCAGTGCTCTTAAGGGCTGAGCCATCTCTGTAACTCCATGATTCTATTTCTTTACCTCTCTCTCAGTCTACCAGTAGCCCAGACTGCCGTATCTCCCCTTCCTTTGTCCACACCATCCCCGTCTATTTACTTTTCCCTACTCTAATGTTTCTGAGTCAATCCAATACTAATTGCTAGTCTTACCACTCTTTTCCTTTCTACTCATCTCCATAGTAACTAATACACTAGTGCACACAATGTCATCAATGCTCCCTAACATCCTAACATGATTAGCATTTAAGGGGTGATTTTTTATCTGACTATCACTGCATCTTCATAGTGGCCTACCCCTTGAGTTGTTATTTTTGCAGGCAGTGGTCTACCCTCAGGGGAGCTCTGGCAGTTGAGCCTGGTGCCCTAAACACCAGTCTGGCAGATGACAACAACTCTGCAACCCAATGAGAACTAGTCTCTCTTAACCTGACAAGCACTTCCACTGAGAGAATAAGGATGACTTAATTTTTTTTAATTTAACCAACGACCTAACCTCAGATGTGCAATTTCCAAAACAAAAGCACAAAAAAACAAGGCAAGATGAGTGGTCCAAAAATCACCAATAACACAGTAATTGTCTCCAATGAAAATGAAAGACAAAAATCACAGAAAAAGAATTCAAAATAATGATTATAAACATGTTCAAAGAGTCAAAAGGACACAGACAGACTCCTAAGTGAATTCCAAAGAACAAAAGCAAGTATCTGAATGAAATAAGGATGTCAGCATGGTACAAGATGGAAACTGAAGTTCAGGGAGCAGATAGAAATACTGTAGAGAAGACCAACTGAAATGCTAGAAATGAAAACTTCCATAAGTCACATGAAGATCTCCATGGAGAGCCTCACCAGCAGGTGACAGAGAGGACAGAATGTTAGAGCTTGAGGACAAGGAAGAAGAATCACAGCATGCCATCTACGACAAAGATAAATTATAACAGTATAAGCAGAACATTCAAGATCTACAGAACATTATGAAAAGGCCAAGCCTACAAATCATAGGTACAGGAAAAGGATTTCAAGCCAAGGCGTATAAAATGTTTTCTACAGAATCATAGCAGAAAATTCCCAAAATCTAGAAAAAGAAATGTCCATCCAGATAAAACAATAAAATAAAATGTATTTAGAAAACCAAATAGACAAAACCAGGAAAACGATATCACATTATAGTTAAAACATTAGATACGCAGAACAAAGAAAGCAACTGAAAGCTGCTGTTCTAGTTTAATTTCATTGCTGTGACAAAACACTCTAACCAATAACACCAGCTTGGGAAGAAAGGGCTTATTCGGCTTACATCTCCCAGGTCGCAGTTCATCAGGGAGCCCAAGACAGGAACTCAGGGCAGGAAGCTGGAGGCAGGAGCTGAAGCACAGGCCATGGAGGAACGCTGCTTACTGGCTTGCTCCCCTGGCCTACACTCAGCCTACTTGCCTATACAATACAGAATGACTTGCTCAGGGGTGTCACCACCCACAGTGGGCTGGGCCTTCCCACATCACTCAACAATCAAGAAAATGCCCCACAGATGTGGTCAGTCAATGGCGGCAATTCCCCAATTGAGGCTCCCTCTACCCAGGTGTGTCAAGTTGATAACCAAAGCTATTCAGCATAGCTGCAAAAGAAAATGCCAAATCATATATAAAGGCATGCTCATCAAAATAATAGCAAATTCCTCAACAGAAACTTTAAATACCAGGAGGGCTGGGAAAGATATATTTCAAGTTATGAAAGTCAACAGCTGCCAACCCAGACTACAGTAACTATGATGGTTAGTGTTAATTGTCAAATTGACAGAATCTTGAATCACTTGGAAGATGGGCCTCTTGGAACACCTGTAAGGGATTGTCTTGATGACATTTAATTTGGAGGAAAGACCCATCTTAGCTGTGGGTGGGGCCATTTCTTGGGCAGGGGTCCCAGACATGGAGAAGGAACTGAACAGCTTGTGTGCAATTGTTTTTCTCTTCTGACTGCAAACATGCCATGACCAGCTGCTTACAACTCCTGCTGCCTTGGCTTGCCCATCACAGTGAACTATACCCAGAACTGAGATAAAAACAAACCCTTTCTCCCTTAAGTTTCTTTTGTCAGAGTACTTGATCACAGCAACAGGAAAAAAAAAACAAAGATGCCAGCAAAATTATCTGTCATTGTTGAAAGAGAAAGAACTTTTGGAAATTAATGATCACTAAGCCAGATCTACATCAGACTCTAAATCTTTCAGGCTGAAGACAAAATAAACACATCCATTAGGCTACAGTGAAGAATTGGGCTGGACACGGTAGTAGACACCTCTAATCCTAGCACTCAGGAGACACAGACAGGCAGATCTCTGTGAGTTTGAGGTCAGCTTGGTCTACATAGTAAGTTCAGGCCAGGCAGGTCTACACAGTGAGACCCTGTCTCAAATAATAATAAAAAGAGCACTGTGCCTTGATTCTTCTGCAGCCTGAGCACCTCCACTCTCCCCCCACACATACACACCCTGTCCCGCTTCTAGCCTTGGACTTAGGACCACTCCTGCTCCCCTGCCTCAGATCTCTGGACTCCCCCCTTAGTCAAACCTTCCCACTGTGTCCTGATCCCTTACAGTCAGACTAGGTCAGTTCTCCAGCTTCACTTATTAGACCCTCCATAGACTGTCACCAAGCCTGTCTTCCCTTAGCCTCCCTCCTGATCTGCCTACCACAGACCTGCCTACTACCCAGACCAACCTACTACCCTCCAAGAACCTGAAGCACACACCAAGTAACTTTTCATACCTGAGCAAGAAAGCACTGAAGCTACATCAACAATGGAAACAAAAACAAACTTCAACTAAACAAAGGCAGAAGAGAAGTTCCTATCAGACACACAACCAACAAAAGACATCTATATGCCCAGACAGCAATGCAAAAACACAAATAATATGAAAAACCAAGAGACTGGGTCCCCAACAAAACCCACCTGTCCTACAGAGGTGTACTACAATGAGAATCACTCCAAGGAAGCAGATGGAGAATTTTAAAAAACAATCACAAATATGATCAAAGAGCTTAAAGAAAACACAGAGAAGCAACAAAGAACTCAAAGAGGATAGGCATAAACTTGTGGTGAAAGCTAAGAAAATACAACTATGCGACTGAATGAAATAATCAAAACAATTCAGGACTTGAAAACTGAATTCACGAAAGAGATAGAAACAGTGAAGAAAACCCGATCAACAGGGAATTGAAATGAACATGGAATTGAAAAACTAAGTAAGTCAACTTGGAACAGCAGGAGAAAGTCTCATAAGCAGAATGAATGAAACAGAAGACAGAATGTCAAGACTGGATGATAAAGTCGAAGAACTGGACTTAAGCAAAGGCTATAAAAAATATTAGAAACAGGAAAGGAATATGCAGGAAATGTGGGACACAATAAAAAGACCAAATCTACATGTCATAGGTGTACAGGAAGGAGAAGAATCTCAGGTCAATGGCCTTGGCCAGATCTTCCACAGCATTACAGAAAAAGAGTTCCCTAAATTAAAGAAAGACTTACCTATGCTGATTCAAGAAGCAATGGACAAGAAGCAATTAGACAGGAACAGAAACTCCCCATGACATGTCAAAATAAAAACACTAAATGTACAGAACACAGAGAATGAAAGCTGCTAGAGTCACATATAAAGGAAAACCCTTCAGAATTACAGCTGACATTTCAATGCAAACTATGAAAGCCAGAAGGGCCTGGACCAAAGTGTTCCCAGTTCTAAACAATCATGGATGCCAACCCAGAATACTTTACCCAGCAGAACTATATCATAGTTGAAGGGGAATGGAAAAGTTTCCATGACGTGAATAGGCTGAAAGAATTCATGTCCACCAAACCAACCCTACAGAGAATACTCAAAGCAATACAAAGGACCTAAGATAGGAATGACTATACCCAAGAGGTTACAGAAAGAAAACAAAGGAAAGTATAATTTTAGAAACACAAAATAGGACCAAGAACACAAACAAATTAAAATGAGAGTAACCAATACACATCTCTCAATAATGACTCAAAATATCAATGGCCCCAAGTCCCCTGTCAAAAGACACAGGCTAGTGGAGTGGATTAAGAAACAAAATTCATCCTTTTGTTGTCTTCAAGAAAGTCATCTCACCTTCAAGGATAGGCACTACCTTAGGGTAAAAGGATAGAGAAAAACATTCCAAGCAAATGGCAGTAAGAAGCAAGTAGATTCTAATATCTGACAAAATAGACTTCAAATTAAAACTAATCAGAAGAGATAAAGATCACTTTATTCTAATGAAAGGAACAATTGACCAAGACGATATTACAATCATGAACATATAGGCATCAAACTCTGGTACATGCCATTTCTTTAAAAAAAAGTACTGCAAAACTATAAAACACAGATTAACCCCAACTCACTAATAGTAGGGGACTTCAATAACCCACTATCTCCAATAGACAGGTCAACTGGACAAAGAATTAACAGACATCTGAATTAAATGACATCTTACATAAAATGAACCTCATAGACATCTGAAAAATATTCTACCCAAGCACCAAAGAATACACTTTCTACTCAGCAGCCCACATGAGTTTCTCTAAAATTGACCACATACTGGAGCACAAAACAAGCCTCAACAAGTACAAAAAAAAAAAATGAAATAATTCCGTGTAGTCTGATAGAATCTCCACAAACTCGTGGAGATTAAACAACACACTCCTGAATGATAAATGGGGTCAAAGAACAAGATAAGAAAAAAATAAAAGGTCTCTTCGAGCTTTCCCTGCCCAAATGGAGGGGTAGAGCAGCCCTTGGCAGCTGGGGGCAGCTGTGCCCAGCCGGGGCCTCACAAGACACACAAGGAAAAAGAAAGACAGGAAGGGAGGGAGAGAGGGAGGGAGGGAGGGGAAGGAAGAAAGAAAGAAAGAAAGAGAGAGAGAGAGAGAGAGGGAAGGAAGGAAGGAAGGAAGGAAGGAAGGAAGGAAGGAAGGAAGGAAGGAAGGAAAGAAAGGAAAGAAAGAAAGAAAGAAGGGGAGGAGGCCTTGAGGTCCACAACGAAAGTACAAAGAGCAGATGAAAAGTGGAGGCTTCTGTTTAGAACTAAATGGAAATGTAATACAACACAACAAAACCTCTGGGACATTTTAAATGCAGTCCTAAGAGGGAAGTTTATAGCTCTAAGTGCCTACATTAAAAAATCAGAAAGAGCCAGGCATGGTGGTTCATGCCTTTAATCCCAATACTCAGGAGACAGAGGCAGGCAGATCTCTGAGTTTGAGGCCAGCCTGGTCTACATAGTGAGTTCCAGGCCAGCTGGGGCTATAGGGGGCCCCTTCCTCAAAAAAACCAAAAAAAAAAAAAATCAGAGCACAAATAAATGACTTAACCTTGCAACTCAAGACTCTAGAAAGGCAAGAACAAACCAAACTCAAACCTAGTAGATGAGAAGAAATAACAAAAATCAGAGCAGAAATTAATGAAATAAAAACAAAGAAAACAATACAAAAAAAATCAATGAATTTAAGAGTTGGTTCTTTGAAAAGTTAAACAAGATAAACAGAAGAGGGGCTAGAGAGATGGCTCAGCGGTGAAGAGCACTGACTGCTCTTGCAGATGACCCGGGTTTGAGTCCCAGCACCAACATGGTGGCTATGAACCATCCTTAACTCCAGTTCCAGGGGAATCTGAAGCCCTCTTCTGACCTCCGCAGCATTCACAACACCGGTGCACTTACACACATGCAGGCAATACACTCACACACATAAAACAAAAATAATAAAGTATTTTTTTAAAAAAGAAGAGAAAACTGCTAGAAATTATTAATACTTTCAGTAAAGTGGCAGGTTATAAAATCAACTTACAAAAATCAGTAACCAATAACAAGAAATCAGAAAAATTCAAGGAAACCCTCCCATTCACAACAGCCTCAAATAAAATATATCTAGGAATAAACCTGACCAAAGACATTAAAGATCTCTGCAATGAAAGTTTTAAATCTTTAAAGATAGAGGGCCAGGCATGGTGGCTGTAGTCCCAGCACTTGGGAGGCAGAGGCAAAAGGATCTCTGTGAGTTCAAGGCCAGCCTGGTCTACATAGTGAGTTCCAGGCCAGCTGGGGCTACAGGGAGATCCTGTTTAAAAAAAAAAAAGAAAGAAACAGAAAGAGGAAGACACCAGGAGATGGAAGAGCCTACCATACTCATGGATTGGTAAAATTAATATTATGAAAATGACTATTTCACAAAAAACTATCTATAGATACAAAGCAATGCCAATCAAAATCCCCATAACATTCTTCACAGAGCTAGAAAAAAAACATCCTAAAATTCATATGGAATCACAAAAGACCCAGATAGCCAAAGCATCGCAGGTAAAAAGAGCAATGCTGGGGGATCACCATTACCAGACTATTTTACACAGCTACAGTCATAAAAACATCATGGTACTGGCACAAAAAACAGACATGTAGATCAATGGAACACAACAGATGATCCAAACATGAAAGCATGCAGTTTCATCCACCTGATATTTGGCAAAGGTGCCAAGAACACAAAATGGAGGAAAGACAACATATTGTACTAATGGCACTGGCAAAAACTGGATCTCCACCTGTAGGAGAATGAAATCACACCCTTAGCTTTTACCCTGCACAAAAGTCAAATCCAACTGGGTCAAAGACCTCAATATAAAACCTGAAACTCTGAAACCGCTAGAAGAAAATACAGGCAGTACTCTATAAGATATTGGTGTAGGAAAGGACTTTCTGTATCTGACATCAGTTGCTCAGGAATTAAGGTCAATAGTCAACAAGTGGGACCTCATTAAGCTATAAAGATTCTGTACAGCAAAAGAAACCAAGGAAGGGAAGAGGAAGGAAACCCACTGAGTGGGAGGAAATCTTCACATTAGAAAAACAAAGAAACAAGAAAATGAAAGGCCCAACAAACAAGATGGACTAAGGACTTGAACAGAAAGTTCTCAAAGAAATAAAAATGGCTAAGAATCACCTTTAAAAGTGCTCAACACCCTTAGCAATTAGAGAAATGCAGATAAAAACCACTAAGAGTTCATCTTACCCCAGTCAGACTGGCTAAGATCAAAAGAACAAAAGATACCAAAGGCTGGAGAGGATGTGGAGAAAGGGGAGCGTTCACCCACTGCTGATGGGATTGCAAACACGTGCAACCAATATGGAAAGCAGTGTGGAAAGCACCTAAAAAACTAAAAATGAGTCTACCAGTGATCCGGTTTTATCACTCCTTAATATATACCCAGAGGACTCATCCTACTGTAGAGATACCTGTACATCCATGTTGGTTGTTGCTCTTTTTACAATAGCTAAGAAATAGAAACAACCCAAATGTCCCTCATAACGAGTGAAAAATGAAATGTGGTACATTTACACAATGGAGTTCTTCTCAGCAGTAAGAAAAGATGAAATGATGAAATTTGCAGGCAAATGGATGGAACTAGAAACAGTTATACAAAGTAAAGTAACACAGACTCAGAAAAGGAAGTGACGTCATGTCCTCCCTCATTTGCAGATCGTAGCGCCAATCCCATATATGTGAGTTTATATCCTGATGTAACAGCAGAAGCCAAGAAAATGAAAAGGGAGCACGGAGGTACAGGGAATAAAGAGCTCAAGGGAGGGGGATAGTAGGAAACAGATATTACCAAGAGGGAAATGGGGGAAATGGGAGTATTCAACTGGGAAGGGAGGAGAAAAGGACATACAAGGGACCATGCAGGTAAAGGGGAAGACAGAACTCAAGAGGGGGATAATAGGAGACAGGTATTATCAAGAGGGAAATTGAGGCACTTAGACTGGGGACAGAGGAGGGTGGTTAGACAGGGAGAGAGAGAGGGGAGAGATAAATAAAGCTTAGGTGGCATAGCCAGAAAAAAAAAAAAAAACCCTGAAAAACACATACAATATATGAACATAAGTGCATGTATAGACCTGAAGGCTATATAAGGAACACAGTGCCAGTCAGGAGAAACCTCCCTTTGAGTTGCTGGTCAGAGTAGTCCAAGAGACTCCCAAAATGACACAGGCTATTGTCGCAGCCCTTGATTACCTCCCAGAACTACGAGGGAAGACCATATTGCCGAAGACAGTATATAATTCAGACACAGGACTTAGAGCAAGGGAGCTGGAACCAGCCTGGAAGCCTTCTCTGTGAAGACAAGCTCTCATGGTTCTAGAGAATATTATACAAGCTACTAAGGGAGAAAATCAATCAACAGTCAAACCCAGCTCTAAAGCCTAATAACCACAATGATTGGCACAGCAAACTATCTTTATTGGTGCAGTAGTGGCACTTTTATCTAGGGGGTAATCAACAACTATCTAATTGGTCTTAAAGCCCTCTCAACGGGAAGGAACTCATGATGGCACTGTAAATATAGCCAAACACACATGGCTGGAAAGGTCATAGATCTTAGAGTAAACCCTATTTCTGCATAGCTTTAAACAAATGAAATTTCTTACTGTATGCTAAATATGGATCCTTATATTTTCAGACAAATATATTGTACACCACTCATCAAAGAACCTTCTTTTTTCAATAAATAGAGGCTGTTACAGAGTTCCAAAGCTGGTCACACATAGAGAATATATATCTGAGAGATACTCAGTCCTAAATGACACATCTACTATGGAACTTCTATACCTAAGGCTCATGGAACATAGTAGAAAAGGGGGTAGAGAGAACACTAGTGCATCCCATAACTCTCACCCCAAAGCTCCCTCATACAACAGAGTGTGATGCACACAGAAGGCTACAACTGACTAAATTTTAGAGAATAAGAAACTGCAGAATGTATATGTATGGCCCTGGATAGGACTCCTATATTAAACCTCACCCACCCACAGCTCAGGGACCATTACAGAAGAGGTGGCTGACTCAATCAGACAAAAACCCAGCAAAGAACAAGGAAAAGGAGCAGCAGGACCCAACCCTAGCCTAGGAACTACTGGCAACTGAATACTGTTGGTTGAGAGATAGTACATCTTCTTTAAGGGAGAGACTATAGATAGGCCGACTAGACTCCAGTGGATGAATTTGCACCGAAGGACATTTGGGTACAAATACTTAACCATAAAGGACTTAACATATATGACAGAATGCATGAAATCTGGTGGGTGGGCTATGGGGGACATGGATGGAAGAGGGGGTCTAAATTTGATTAAGAGCTATTTATATGGGGTTGGAGAAATAGCTCATCAGTTAAGAGCACTTATTGCTCTTGCAGAAGACTGAGGTTTGGTTCCCATCACCCACATGACAGCTAACAACCATCCATAACTCCAGTTCTAGGGGAATCTGAAGCCCTCTTCTGACCTCCACAGGCAATGCATGACATGGGTACCCTCATGTACATGCAGGCAATACACTCATACACATAAAAATAAGAACAATAAAAAAAATATTTTTAATCTATTAATTAAATACACAAAAACTCAGTTCAAAAAAATTAAAAAAAAAAAAAAAAGAATACCACCAGACCTTAGCAGACTGCCTGAGAGTGCCTGGATCCAGCCTTCATATGGTGGTGAGCCTCCCCAAATCACTCCATGCCCATCCCCCTACATTGGGATCACCTGTAGTCCATCCTACCACCCCAGGTCTAGGCTTCTCTGCCCTTTAGTAGGGGCCCAGGCTGTTGCAGACTGCTTAAGAGCACCTAAGTCAGACCTCCCGTTAGTAAGTTTCCCAAATTGTGCTATGACTACTCACTAGCAGGGGTCTAGACCTTAAAAGGAAGCCTGAGAGTACCTGACTTGGGCCTGACTTGGGCCACTGCGAGAACTCCTGAGTAGCCGGACTGAAGCCATCTATTTCCTACAAAATAAAATCTGAGCGAACATGAAGTCTAGACCAACCAGCTTTACATGCCCAGTAAGAAAACATGCAAGGCACACCAGTAATACAAACAGAAGCAGACTTCAAACCAGCAAAGGAAGGTTCGAGCTTCATACCAGAATCACAAACAAAAGAAACCCACATGCCAAAATCACAACAGAAAAATAATAATATGGAAAACCAAAACAGCATGTTCCCACCAAACACCATCAGTCCTATAGAAGAGTTCTACAAGAAGAACCTCCTAGAGATAACACAGGACACAGAATTTAAAAGAACAATCATAAACATGATCAAAGAATTCAACAACTTTAAAGAACACACAAACAAATCAAACAACTAAAAGAAGACAGGGATAAACTTCTGACTGAATTCACAAAAAAGAAACACTAAAGAAAACGCAGGCTGAAATGAAGAAGGAAATGAAAAGCTCAATAAGCCAATTTGAAACAACAGGAGAAAGTCTCACATATAGAATGAATGGATGAAATGGAAAACAGGATATTAAGACTGGATGCTAAAGTTGAAGAATTGGACCACTCAAGCAAAGAACATGAAAAAATTTTAAAACACAGGAATGGAATATGCAGGAAATGTGGGACACCTCGAAAAGACCAAATCTATGCATCATAGGCATAAGGAAGGAGAATTTCGTGTCAATGGTATTGACCAGATCTTAAACGGGATTGTAGAAGAGAATTTCTCAAAATTAAGGAAAGGCATGCCAGTACAAATATAACAAGTACGTAGAACACCAAATTGACAGGACCAGAAAAGTGACTCCCCACAGAATATAGCAGTAAAAATCAATGTTACAGAACAAAGAGAGAATACTGAAAGCTGCCAAGGAAAAACAAGTCACATATAAAAGAAACCCTACCTGAATTACAGCTGACTTATCAATACAAACTACGGAAGCCACAAAAGCCTGGATCAAAGCATCACCAGCTCTAAATGACCATAGATGTCAACCCAGAATGCTTTACCCAGCAAAAATGTCTATTATAGTTGAAGGGGAAAGAAAAGTCTTCCACAACATGAATAGGCCGAAGGATACATGTCCACAAAAGTAGCCCTTAAGAGAATACTTGAAGTAGGGGCTGGAGAGATGGCTCAGTGGTTAAGAGTACTTAGTGCTCTTGCAGAGGACCCAAGTTCAATTCCCAGCACCCACATGGTGGCTAACAACCATCTGTAACCCCAGTTCTAGGGGATCCGATGCCCTCTTCCGACCTCTGCTGGCATTGCACTACACAGGTGCACCTACCTACATGTAAACAATACACTCATACACATAAAATAAAAATAATACATAAAATATTTTTTAAAAAAGAGAATAAGTTCAGGGCCAGCCTGGTCTACATAGTGAGTTCCAGGACAGCTGGGGCTATAGGGAGACCCTGTCTCAAAAAGACCAAAAAAAAAAAAAGAGAGAGAGAGAGAGAGAATACTTGAAGTAATGTTGCGGGTTCTCCTCAGGCCAGCTGTGAAGACCCTAACCTGGATTGGGTTCCCTGCGGATTAGCGGGGGTAAGAGGCACGGAGTCACAACACACAGTCTCCGGGATTCCGGTAAGAAGCAAGCACTAGGCGAGGTGCTGCAGGCTCATTTAATGCAGGAGGAGGCACACCTTATATCTCCCTTTTCTCCGCCCCAAGTCCCTTTAGACAGTGTATCGTTTTATGATTGGTCCATGCACCACATTCTGTCAGCAGTCACTGGGCTCGCAAGCAGGGTATGGAGGCTTGGGCTCCTTTTGGTGGGCTATTTGCAGACCAAGAAGTGAAGTGAATTCTCGCTGAATCCCAGGGCTCTGGGTCCACACCATCTTTGGAGGCCTCCTGCTACAAAGCAATACAAAGAATGGAGAAAGGAACAACTATACCCAAAGGACAACAGAAAGAAACTAAATGAAGGTATAATTATGGAAACACAAAATAGGACCACAAACAAATTAAAATGACAATAACCAATACACATAATGACTTTCAATAATGACCCAAAATATCAATGGCCTCAACTCCCCTGTCAAAACACACAGGCTAGTTGACTGGGTTAAGAAACAAAGTCCATCCTTTTGCTGTCTGTGAGAAACCCATCTCACCTTCAAGGACAGGAACTACTTAAGATGAAAGAATGGGAAAGAATATTCCAAGCAAATGGCACTAAGAAACAAGCAGAGGTTGCAATTCTAATATCTGACAAAATAGACTTCAAACTAAAACTAACCAGAAGAGATAAAGAGGGTCATTTAATTCTGATCAAAGCAACAACTGGCCAAAAAATATTCTTTTTATTATTATTTTTATTTTATGTGTATGAATGTATTGCCTGCATGTATGTGAGTGCACCTGTGTCGTGCAATGCCTCGGAGGTCAGAAGAGGGCTTTGGATTCCCCTGGAACTGGAGTTAAGGATGGTTCATAGCCACCATGTGAGTGCTGGGAATCGAACCCAGCTCCTCTGCAAGAGCAGTCAGTGCTCTTAACCACTGAGCCATCTCTGACCAAGAAAATATTACAATCATGAACATATACGCACCAAACTCTGGTCCACCCAATTTCATAAGACACAGATTAACCCCAACTCAGTAACAATACAGGACTTCAATACCCCACACTCTCCATTAGACAGGTCAACCGGACAAAGAATAAACAGAGACATATGAATTAAATTATACCATACATCAAATGGATCTAACAGACATCTACTGAATATTCCACCCAAGCATCAAAAAACACACCTTCTATTCAGCACCCCATGGAACTTTCTCAAAACTTGACCACATATTGGGGCACAAAACAAATCTCAACAAATACAAAAAAAAATGAAATAATTCCATGCATTCTATCAGACTACAACACAATAAAGCTTAAAATCAACACCAAAAAAAACCCTAAGAACTACACAAACTCATGGAGATTAAGCAACACACCCCTAAATGATAGATGGGTCAAAGGAGAATTGAGAAAGAAATAAAAGTGTTCCTGGAACTAAACAAAAAGGACAGTACAACACAACAAAACATCGGGGACACTTTAAAAGCAGTCCTAAGAGGGAAGTTTATAGCTCTAAGTGCCTACATTAAAAATCAGAAGGCCAGGCGAGGTGGCGCACACCTTTAATCCCAGCACTCAGGAGGCAAGCGGATCTCTGGGAGTTTGAGGCCAGCCTGGTCTCCATAGAGAAGCCAGGCCAGCTGGGGTTAGAGGGAGACCCTGTCTCAAAAAGACCAAAAAAAAAAAAAAATCAGAACGAGCACAAATAAATAACCTAACATCACAACTCATGACTTAAAAGGCAAGAACAAATGAAACCCAAACCCAGCAGTCAAGAAGAAATAAAGAAAATCAGAGTAGAAATTAATGAAATAGAAACAAAGAAAACAATACAAAGAATCACTGACTCTAAGAGCTGGCCCACCCGTGTTGTGCCATGCCTGCAGATATCAGAAGAAGATGTCAGATCCCTAGAACCAGGGTTACAGACAGTTGTCAGCCACCATGTGGGTTCTGGGAATTGATTCTAGGTCCTCTGCAAGAGCATCCAGTGCTCTTAACCACTGAGTCATCTATCCATCCCCCAGATTTAAGTTGTTGTTGTTTTTTTTAATCCAAATAAATTTTAAACAAAGGCCAATCTCCCCAAGTCCTCACTTAGATTCCCTGAAATGTATGTGGGCTTCAGAGTGGTTGCTCTCCTTAGCTTCTCATTTCCACAGCCCATGGACAGTCTCTGAATATTCACTCTCTCAACAGCTCAGCTATATTTTTTTTAATATTTTATTTATTATTTTTATTTTATGTCTATGAGTATATTGCCTGCAGGTATGTAAGTGCACCTGCGTCATGCAATGCCCATAGAGGTCAGAAAAGGGCATCAGATTCCACTGGAACTGGAGTTAAGGACAATTGTTAGCCACCATAAAGGTACTGGGAATCAAACCTGGGTCCTCTGCAAGAGCAGCCAGTGCTCTTAACTGCTGAGCCTTCTCTCCAGTCCCCACTCAGCTATATATTTAAAGTCTTTATCCATACACAAAATTATAGGGTTTCAAGATGAATAAGATAGAAGAACAAAGTCTTCCCATCCAGCCTGAATTCATTTTCACTATAGTACAGAAAGCATGGCTTTAAACAATGAGTATTTATTAAATTTGAAAAACAGATTACAAAAAGACTTCTTGCAATGGATCAATGGCTTCATGGGTAGGGTTCATCTGCTGTGTTAGACAGCAGTCATACACGTGTTCATGTTATTATAGCCAGGTGTGGTGGCGCATGCCTTTAATCCCAGCACTCGAGAGGCAGAGGCAGGTGGATCCCTGTGAGTTCAAGGCCAGCCTGGTCTGCTGTCGGGAGCTGGAGAAACAACATTCATTACCAAAAAATATAATATGGCTCTACAAACAGTTGACTTAAGCAGGACATTCTGCCTGCACTAGTAACCTTGAGAAAGAATTTATGGCAAGGTTATCTTTCTCTTCCCCTTGCAAACAGTTCTCAGAAAAGATAAGTCATGCAGTAATCTCTTGGAACACCTGGTGGTCAGTCACGTTGCTGAATTGCTCAGTTCCCCCACCCCATACCCATAAGAATGCTGTAACCTTTGACCAACTTCTTCAACCCCTTCTAAATACAAACTGTATATAAGGAAAGCTTGCAATACAATAAAGCGACCCTTGACAAGTGGACTTGCTTGGGCTCCGTCTACTCTTTCTCGCCCGTTTTTCCTTTCAGGGAGTGGTCCCCCTCGAGCTTTACCTGTACAGGGTCCCTGCAGGCAGGGGCACTGTTTAAACACTTCATAATCACTTTTATGAACTACTTGTTCTCACAAATCAATTAACTTGATCTTTATTTTACATGTGAGAAAAAGAACAGAGGGTTGGTATTGGTCTTGAGAGATAACTCAGTATATGAATTGTTTGCTGCACAACATGAGGCCCTCCACTGTGTTTGGACCACCAGCATCCACAAAAAGCCATGCTAGACAAAGTATGGCCAGACTATAATTCTAGTGCAGAGAGTGAGGCAGGATAGGAAGACATGGACTTTGTGGGACACAGAAAGAGAAGGGAGACCCTCATCCCAAAGTCTGATTAAAGACTCCTACCAGCTGAGAAGCAACAATTCCAACACAATTAACATTTACTCTAAAAGCTGATAACATAGAATTAATAAATATTTTATAGCAAAATAGCAATGACCCAGACTTAAGACCTGAATGTATAAAGGATCTTGAGTTGGGCCTTATTCCTTTCCCCAGACATTATTGGAGAACCTCTAACAACGCTATTTACAAAAAGATATCCTTTGTTCCTGTATCCCTATGGGCAAGACCTTATCAGCAATGATGCTATTGGCTGCTGCTCAGGAAGGGCCTAGTGACAATGTGGTAACTTCAAACCCCACTGAACTGTGCACAAGACTGTTGTGG
>NW_008355789.1:8971962-8982490 GCF_000622305.1 Nannospalax galili
GAGAAGTAAAGGCAAGAGTAATTAGCATTACAAGTTCTAGACAGGGAACTAGAAAAAAATGTGAACAGGGCAATTTTCAAATGTTCATATGAGAGTCCATTGGAGTTTCTTGACAAGGTCTTCCAAAAGCATCCCTTTTGAGGTTCTTCCTCATTTTTCTTTTGTCTTCCAAGCCTGGACTAGTTGGCTGGGAAGAGTGGCTGGATACTCAGTTGAGGGTCCAGTGACCCTGCTTGGCACTCCTTTAATGAATGAGCACAACTGTCAGCAAGCCCAATTGCTTTCACCTCTTTTTAAACTTTAGCATTCTAAAAACGTATAAGGATGAAAATCCTAGATTCCTGCCTTCTGTTTGCATTTGCACAGTCTGTGTCAATAAGCGTTCACTCCAGGCAGTGGCCCTTTCATGCTTTCCAAGTGTGGAAGGCTTTAACAGGAGATTAAATACTCAGCATCTATTGGCAGGGCTGGGCAGGCAAGGGACAAGGAAGCCATGTACCCTGTAACAGATCCTCACCTGGATGAGCCCTCAATCTTACATATGAAGCCTGTACATGGTATTGCTTACATGCAGCTGTCTACAGACTGAGCATCCATGACAAAAAAGTCAGAAATAAAAAATGCTCCATAACCCAAAACTTGATGAATACCAACCTGTTGCAGTAAGTAGAAAATCCCGTAATTGACCTTAGGTGTCAAGGTGTAGTCCTGACATAGGCACAGTTTAATATTTGTATGCAATTACCTATTACCTTTAGGCTATGTGTATATGTGTATAAGGTATTCATGACACATGAATTAATGCTTTGCTTAGAGGTGGGTTCTGCCCCAAGGGTATCATTATGTATATGCAAATACCCCAGAACCCCTGAAATAAAAGATCAGAAACACTGAATACTTTTGTACTTCTGGTCCAAGCATTTTGGAAAAAGGCTGTTTAGTATGATTTTTTTTTTTTTTTTAAAAAAAAACAAAAAAAAAAAAAAAAAAAAACAATTTATAGATTTGCTTTGGGAAGAAATTAAAATCAGTGCTGAGTTAGAAGAATTAGATTTTTTTATTTTATACAACTTTTTTAAAATCTTGTTAATATACAGGCATTGGCACATTTTTAAAACAAACTACATAGATCTTTCCTGTACTCTAGGAAAGTGAGATGTCAGGAGTCCACAAACTGATAAACTTAAAGTGCTACAACAGAAGGCACTTCACAAAGTCTGCTCCCTGAAACAGTTAGGTCCTTCACTTTATAAGTGGCAGTGAACATTGTTTGAAGGACATAGTAATACAGCTTTGTGGCAGTAAAAATATAAGTAGATTATTTGGGCAACTTTGGTATTTGATGACCTGAAATCTGCTTTAACTTTCCTCTCAGAAGAGGAAACAACAGAAGAATTCAGCATTGGAAGAAAGCGAATGTAATTATTGGAGGACGCTGGTGGATCACTTTTCCCATGAAGCAGTCAGAGCCCTTTGGTTTATGGTTTGAAGTTTTGTGAAGTAAAAAAGAAAAGTGTTAGAGGGGAACACTTCAGGATCAGTGAACTAAAAAAGTGTTACATTCATTATTTTAAATACTTAGGTTATTAAGAATTCTAAAATGTTACACACTTAGAGGTAGATAACAGTCCCAAGTTTCGTTTTCCATGGAATCTAATAATTTAGTGTCTGAACATCAAACATAGCAAACTCCTTCATTATCATCTAAATTAAAGATGTAGCCATCTGCTGGGGCAGGAGAAAGCCGGAAGAGGGGAAACACATCAGACGACATCAATTCCTCAATGATATCTCCACTAATAGATCCTGTTGAAGATATTTCTGTAGCTGGTGTCTGCTGTAAAGTTGGGTTTCTTTCAGAAATATGCTGCTCAGGCAGATTCTGAGCAGCCATGTTGGGTTTCTGTGGAGTCACTGGAGCCAAGGACTGGGAGAAAGGCTGTGTGAGGTCACCAGATGAGGGGGGCGGAAAAACCACTGGCTTAGATGAACTGGACTCTATTCATAAGCAGCACGTGGATAGGTCCTGAATGACTCTTTAAATTTGTCCGGTATTTCTTGTGTCCACTCTAACCCATTTCTGGAATAGGTACTTGTAGCTGTGTACCAGAAGGTGCTCGAATGGCCAACAGTGTATCACCGTTAAAGCAGTTACAGATGTCTTCGTGAGTTATGTAAGAAAATCTATTATTAACGGAGTCTTCCACCACATTTGTGATGCTTTGTTGTAGCCACGGTTTCTGCTGATCAAGTTCTCTTTCCCTCAGTTCTAGATCTTCAATTTCAGCTTTAAGAAATCCTAATTTGTCTATAACTTCTTCAGTATTACACCCAGCACCTACACCTTTCCATTGGATACAATTTTTCAATTTTTTTTTCAATTAGATCCGTTCCTTCTAAGACACTGGTGATACCATAAATTCTTCTTTTCTGCCTCACAGCCAAAGTATCTGCAGCCCAGTGACGCGGTCCTGCGCCTCCTGCAGCAGTGACACGAGCTTGGTGGTGAGAGGCCCCAGGTTCTTCTCCTGCTGCGCTAGGGCAGCTGCGAGGACGGCGCCCCAGGCGGCGGCGGGGGCTGGGCCTGGGCCCGCAGCGCATGAGCATCGCCGGGAGCCCCGCAGCCCGCAGCCGGGCCGCCGCGCATAAGCAGGTGCGCGTACTCCACGGCCCCGGGTCCTCGGTGCCGTTCGGACCCACCAGCGCCGCCCGGATCCGGGAAGCACAAGCGCAGCCCCTCGGAGCACCAGGACCTCGCGAGCCAGAATTAGATTTTTTAATATGGATTTATTTTTAGGACTGAAAAAGTAATCTAAACTGGATATTAAAGGGTATAGTAACTGATGCCATGAACTTAATACTTGCCCTCAAAAGGAATTGACTTATTTTGAATGGGTCCCTGTGAAAGTGAGTTGTTAAAAAAATAAATAAATAAAAACTTGGGCCTGGAGAGATGGCTCAGCAGTTAAAAACACTGTTCTTGCAGAAGACCCGGGTTCAAATCCCAGCTAACATGGCAGCTAACAACTGTCCATAACTCCAGTTCCAGGGGATCCAACGGCCTCTTCTGTCCTCCACAGGCATTGCACACCACGGGTGCATTTACCTACATGCAAGCACAACACTCATACACATAAAAATAATACATTTAAAGAAAAATAAAATAATAAAATAAAAGCAAGAATGACTCGTCCCTGGTTTCTGCTTCCTGTCCTGCCACAGCCTGGCGTCGTCCCTCTGCATCCCTGCTCTTGTGATACCGGCCACTCTGAGGACTGCAGCAGAGACCAAACTGATCCTGATCTTTTCACTTCTGGCTCCAAAACTATGGATTAAATATACATTTTTTTTCTGATGCCCCACTGGTGTCTATACGGAAGAGAGCCAGGAGGACCACAGACTCTACCTTGGGACATACACATTTGCTACATCGAGATGCACAGAATAGCCTCATTCAGCTGGAGAGATGGTTCACAGCCTCAGGCCAGACTCCAGTCACTGTGGTGGGACCTCACAGGGCAAACCAGTGGTTAATGGGCATGTTCTGGAGTGTGGGGAGCCAGGAATCTTATTATCCGGCCTGAGGCCAAGATATGTTGCAGTGGGTCTGGAACCAGCTCCTGACCAAGGCCAACCTGATGCCTCTCTCAAGGTGCAGGACAGCTGGAGCCTGTCTCTGACTAACAAGATGAAAAGGACCATCGAAGACTGATCTCTAGGCAACTCGGACGTGGCAGGAGTGTTCACCAGCCTTTGACAAATAAATGAAGGACACTGAAGGCACTTGAACTGGCACACCATCTGTCACTCTTAGGCATGTGTCGAGGGAAGTCTCCTAAGTGTAAGGCAGTGCTCTAATGGCAAAGGCATCCAATAAAACAAGCAACCTAATGTATATCACCAAAAAACATCAGCTACATCTGTAAAGGACCCGCTCTGGCTTTCCCTTTAGGCAGACAGCCTCAGTCACATCTTTTTCACCCTGGCTGTCACCAGACCAAGAAGGCACACCACTCCATATCGCATGGATAGCCTCACAGACACTATGCCCTCCACACTGGCTCAGCCTCCGTGGTATGTTTTACTATCTATGGCAACGGTAATGCAACTGCTTCTCCCAGACATTTCTTTGGTTCTGTTATATCCCTGTGCAGGCTCCAATCGGTTGCATTCATTTTCCTGGGGAGATGTGAACAAATTTCTGTTTACCCCAAATAGGGCACTGGTGTACCACAGGAACAGTTCTACCCAAGTCCAGATGGGTGAACCAGTGAGTTTACCGGGGCTTCTTACAGGAGCATGGACTCAAAGACAGCTGCATCACCATTAAGTCCCATGCCAGAATGGGCGATGACTCACTCACAAAAGCTTCATCAGTGGAATCCCACCTTCAGTAATTCCTTCCGCTTCCTATCTAGCACCACCCCCAAGACAACATGCAGCTTGAAGGCAGGGGAGAGTGGCTGGTAGAATCTCCAGTGAGGGTCTAGGGACCCTTCTCTTCTGGGGGTGGGGGTGTTACATCCTCATTAATACAGACCTAGCTATCATTATACTGTTTATTTTGTTGCCATGACTGTGGAGCTAAGATATCTGGTAAGTCACCACAGCAATCACTGCTCCAGGATATGCCTAAAGGAAATAACCACACCACAACACACTGGCACAAAAACAGATGTGTGGATAAACTGAACACAATAGAGTGTCGGTAAATAAACTCATGCAGCCACAACCATCTGATTTTCAACAAAAGTGCCAGAAACATACATTGAGAAAATACAGCCTCCTTAACAAATGATGCTAGGAAAATTGGGGATCTAGATACAGATGAATGAAACTACACCCTTATCTCTCACCCTGCACAATAATCAATTCAAAATGAAATAAAGTCCGTAATCTAAGACCTGAAACCTTAAAACACAGGAAAACCAATTCAAGATTCTGGCACAAGCAAGAACTTTCTGACTCTACTAGCTCAGGAAATAATGTCAAGAATCAACAAATCAAACTGCATAAAATTAAAAAGCTGCGCTAGAGCTGGAGAGATGGCTTCATGTTAAGAACACTGGCTGCTCTTCTAAAGGACCCAGCCACATGGCGGCTAACAACCATCCATAATGCCAGTTCCATGGGCTCCAACACCCACTTCTGGCCTCCTCAGGCACTACATACACATGGCGCACTTACATACATGCAGGTAAAACACTCACACATATAAAATAAAAATATATAAATAAAAATAAAATTTAAAACTGCAAGGGAAACAATCAGCACAATGAAGAGATAGCCTACAGATGGGAAGAAATCTCTGCCATATTCTCACTTGGCAAGAGATGAATATCCAGGATGTATTTTAGCAAAGCTTCAATGCTGTAACAAAGTTGGCACTTATTACTTGCAGAGAATATGTTTCTTTAAACTCAAAAAATTAAACACCAAAAATACTCAAATCAATAAATGAGGAAGGGGCTGGGGAGATGGCTCAGCAAGTAAAGCATTTATCACTCAAGTGTGAGGACAGGTTTGGATCCCCAGAACAACATAAAAATGCCAGGGAGGCATGGTAACCTGCCTGTAATTCCAGCACTCAGAAAGCAGAGGGAATCCCAGAGCAAGCTGTCTTTCTAGACCAGCATTATTGATGAGTTCTGTGTTCAACTGAGAGACTCTGCATTGATGAATAAGGCAGGGAGTAAAAGAGACTCCCAACACGAGCCTCAGGCTCCACACATACATGCACAACATTCATACACATTTACACACATACCACACATGCATACACATAAAAAATAGAAAATAAATGAGCAAAAAAACAGTTCTCAAAAGAAATACAAATGGCCAATAAATACGTGAAAAAATATTCAAAATCCTTAGCCATTAGAGAAATCTAAATGAAAGCAATAGTGAATTGCTATCATCGAGGAAACAAACAGCACTAACAGGCATGCAAAAGGAAAGGGACCCTGAAGCGTGTCCGTGGGAATGCTCAGTAGTGCAGCCACTGTGGGAATGAAGCTCCCCAGAAACCTTGATTAAAAGCAGAACGCCAAGAAGAACCCACTCTACCACTGCCAGGTATATTCCTGAAGGAATAAAAGCCAGCACGCACACACACACACACACACACACACACACACACACACACACGTTTACCACAATGCTGTTCACAATAGCTAAGTTATGGAATCAGACCAGCTGCCCGTCAACAGATGAACTGGTAAAGAAAATGTGGTATACATTCACAATGGAGTTTTATTAAACCATAAAGAAAAGTGAAATTGTGTCATTTTTGACTGAGATGGATGGAACTAGTGAGAATCATGTTAAGCAAATTAAGCCAGACTCAGAAAGATAAATAGCACCTTTTTCTCATATTCAGAATCTTTATTAATTAAAAGTAGACACTTAACAAAAACAGAAGGAGGGATTCATTTCCCAGCAGCACGGAACCAAGTAGTCAACAGCCTGCAGAGCAACATGCCCAAGCTCTATTGTGACTACTGTGATACGTATCTTACCCATGACTCTCCATCCATGAGAAAGACACTGCAGTGGTAGGGAATACAGAATGGGAAGAACCACTATCAGAAATGGGTGGCAGAGCAGACCCAGAGCCCAACCGACAGAACACAGCCGCATTTCAGCAAGGAAAGACACCTCCAGCTCCGTTCTCTGCGCCTCCTCCTGCAGGGGCCATGATCCTACCTCCCCAAGTCTTCTGGGTCCTCTTCACCCTGGTGTGATGCCAACACCCCACATGGGAGGCCCTCCCATGATGGCCAGGCCTCCAATGATGAGACCTTGCACTCACCCCATGGCGGTGCCCACTCAACCTGTGATGACTCCAGACAGGTAAGAGTAGAAGGCTCTTTGTCAGCTTTGTATTGGTTGTTCTGTTTCACAGGAGATCCTGGTGAGCATCTGAGTATTTTCTAGCTGCATGACAAGGAAGACCCCTTCCTTGCAAAGAGTCATTTGGGAGGGGAGAAGTGGGACAGAAAAGTGCAGCTTTCATTTGTACTGTGAAATGTGAAAATAAAATGGTCAGCTTTAGTTAAAATATATTCCCTTTTTCCTTCCCTCTGTATTCTTTCTGTATTATAAAAGGGATAAAACCAACTTAGAAAGAGAAAGAAGTGGGGCTGGAGAGATGGCTCAGCAGTTAAGAACACTGGTTGTTCTTGCAGAAGACCCAGGATCGAATCCCAGCACCCACATGGCAGCTAACAACTGTCCGTAACTCCAGTTCCAGGGTATCCGACAGCCTCTTCTGTCCTCCGCGGGCATTGCACTACACGGGTGCCCTTACCTACATGCAGGCAATACACATATACACATAAAATAAAAATAATAAATAAAATATTTTTTAAAAAAGAGAAAGAAGGGAGACTGAGAAGAGGAAGGGGAGGGAAGACAAGCGAGATGGTAATGAATGGTCAAAGTATACTTTACCTTCGAGAATGTTGAGATGACACCCATTATCTGTGCCATGTATGCACACTAGTAAACTTTTTAAGCTAGGCAAATATCCTTATAGATGTTTTCTATGCTGTACACTGATGTTGTAGAATAAGCAAGAAAGGAAGCATAGTGAGAAGGATCAGCACTCCTGACTGAGTCAAAGGAGCGCGTGTATTGTGGTAATCCCACAGAACTCAAAAACTTCCCTTTTACTGATGGAGCACATCAAAAGTATATTTTTTAAAATACTTTTTTTATTTTTGTATCTCTAACTGAAGAATCCCTTGGACTAATTTTAGGAGATGATGGTTGCATTAGTCACTTTCCAGTTGCTGTGATAAAACACCATGACCAAGGAAACTTATAGAAGGAAGAGTTTATTTGAGCTAACAGATCCAGGGGGAGTAGAGTCCATTATGGCCGAGAGGCATGAAGGCAAGAGGGGCCCAGAGCAGAAAGTAGAGCACTCACATCTTCAAGCAGGCAGAGGGAACAGAGAGCAACAGGAAATCCAGCAAGGCTTAAGAACTCTCAAAGTCCATCTCTACTGTTGTGTTTCCCCTCAGCAAGGCCATACCTCCTAAAGCCTCCCAAAACAGCACCACCAACTGGGGACAAAATGTCCAAATACTTGGAGCCTAATGGGGGACATTCTTATTCAAACCACCATAATGGTAAATACTTCAGATTCTTGTTACTAGCACTTCAGAAAAACAAAAATACAAAAAAATAAAGCTGAATGCCCCAGAAGTATTTAGACAGGAAAAGACAACGTCAAAAATTATTATGAGCTGGGTATGGTGACGCATGCCTTAATCCCAGCACTCAGGAAGCAGAAGCAGGTGGATCTCTGTGAGTTTGAGGCCAGCCTGGTCTACATAGTGAGTTCCAGGACAGCTGGGGCTACATAGTGAGAGCCTGTCTCAAACCACACCCCCAAAATGGTTGGATGCTCTCTCCTTTGCCCCATGCTCCCATTCCCTACCCCGTTTAACCTTTCCTAACCCATTACTCACCTGTCCCCCTTTATATCACTGGGGCTTTTTGAAAAAGTCATACTGAACCTATTATGAAAGCTTCCTTCAATATACACATATACACTATAAAGAGTTTAAATGTAGTTACCCTATAACAGCGGTTCGTGACCCTAGTAGACACCATAGGCTAGCAAGGAAAAAGCCCAAAGCCAGGAATGGACTCCCTCTTTTGGAGTTGTTGACTAGAGTGATCCCACAGATACTCAAACAATACTGGTTATTGCCACTGCACTTGGTTACCCGCCAGAACTTGATAGTGAGACCCAATTGCTGGAGACACTACATACCTGAGTCATAAAACAAACAAGGAGAAATCAAGCTGGTATGGACCTCAAAATTTCATCCAGGGCCAGGCATGGTAGTGCACACCTTTAACCCCAGCACTCAGGAGGCAGAGGCAGGCAGATCTCTTTGAGATCAAGGCCAGCCTGGTCTACATAGTGAGTTCCAGGCCAGCTGGGACTACCAGGAAAGCCTGTCTCAAAAATTCCATCTCTACTGGCTAGCTTTCAGAGTACCAAAAGGTGCTATGCATGTTACTAGCAGAGAAAAGAAATCATCAGTCTTCTTGGCTGTGACTCCAATGAGCTACAATAATGACTGGCTTGGCCAAAGATGCCCATTGGTGCAACAGTGGCATGAGCTGAGTGTTACTAGAGTAACCAACCACCTTCTAATTAGATTTAAGGCCCACTTCACAAGATGAAGTCCATAGCTGACACTGTTATCAAAGCTAATAACTTGTGACTAGACAGGTCATAGGCCATAAGGGAGAATCTACTATTATTATTCTGCTAAATAGACACATAATAAATGATAGATAGGAATGTTGGAGAGAGCGAGCGGAGGCGCGGATGGAGGAGGCAGGCACCGAGGAACAGATGGAATTCTCAGCAGGATACAGATTTATTTCACACGGGGCACCTTTCCTTTGGGGAAGGGAAAGATGTCAGCGAAGGGGAAAGATGTCAGGGAAAGATGTCCGGGAAGGGAAGGGTGTCAGGGAAGGATGTCAGGGAAAGGCAGGGAAAGATGTCAGGGAAAAATGTCAGGGAAGGGAAGGGTGTCAGGGAAGGGAAGGATGTCAGGGAAGGCAAGGATGTTAGGGAAGGATGTCAGCCCACGGGTTGTGAGCTGGGACTTTATAAAAGATGTCAGGGAAAGATGTCCGGGAAGGGAAGGGTGTCAGGGAAGGATGTCAGGGAAAGGCAGGGAAAGATGTCAGGGAAAAATGTCAGGGAAGGGAAGGGTGTCAGGGAAGGGAAGGATGTCAGGGAAGGCAAGGATGTTAGGGAAGGATGTCAGCCCACGGGTTGTGAGCTGGGACTTTATATATGGGGGCTTTAGGGTGTGGAAGGGGGAATGTTTGGGGGAGAAATCATGGAGGGGGAAGCAGGTAGGATTAGGGTGTGGAAGTGTTTACTTTTTCCCTCTTAAGATGAGAGAAAAACAGCTTCTAAAATCTCTGGTTATCAGGTAGAATCTGCTTATCTTATCTTTGGAGGTCAAAGGAAAGGCAGGCTGCTTCTCAGCAGAGTTTGTTTCCTTCGACTCCAAAGGTCAAGGTGAGGTCCCTCTTGGGGAAGGGGGAAACTGCTGCTATTTGGAACCCTAACAAGAGTTATGTAGCTTTAGTTGTCAACTTGACACAACTGGAATGAAGGAACCTCAGTTGGGAAATTGTACTAAAAACAGCCTGAGCACAGGGCAGAGGGAGTAAGCCAGTCCAGTCCACTGAGTTTCTCTGTAGTCTCTGCTTTAGTTTCTGCCTCTAAGTAAGTTCCTGCCCGGAGTTCCTGCCCGGCTTCTCTCAATGATGAGCAGTAATTAGGATGTGTAAGCCAAATAAACTGTCTCTTCCCCAAGCTTTTTTAAATCAAGAATGTTTTATCACAGCAATAAAGAAAGAAACTAAAAGAAAACAAATAACAACAAATGCTGGTGAGGATGTGGACAGAGGGAACTCTTACATACTAGTAGTTGGAATGTAACTATTCCAATGACAATGGAGATTCCTTAAGAAGGTAATA
>NW_008355789.1:8985208-8992356 GCF_000622305.1 Nannospalax galili
TCTAATGGTATAATCATAAACACTCAAAATATATGTAGAAGGCAATTTACCCATCTATATATTTATTTTAATATCGGTAGTGCATTCTACTCTAATGCCTGATGTATCCCAGGGGGTCTGCTATGGAGAATTGACAGAGGAGAGTTAGCTATGGAGGGAGGGGCTTCTGGGTTCCATTTTGTGATAGGAGCCACAACCAAAGTGTGGCAGCCAGGCTTGATAATGGAATGGCCCAGCATTTACTGACCTGGGGCAAGGCTACAGGCCCACAAGGCAGTGGGAGAAAGCTAATGGTGACAATGGGCAAGCTGAGGGAGCGATCTGGAGTGGCAGGCTCATGATCCAGAATGGTGGGCTCTGAGCAGTGATGCAGAGCTGGGCAGCCAGTGTTTGCTTCCTTGTGAGTTACTACCCCTCCCAAAGCTACAAACTATAATAAATTCACATAAAAATGTTATATGGTTTGTCTGATAGCACAAGAGACATGAAGGTGCTAAATAGGACAAACCACAGAAGTTTGGAAAAGGCTAGAGAGCTGATGGTGATAGGTAGGAATGTTGGAGAGAGCGGGCGGTGGGTGGCGTGGATGGAGGAGGCACTGAGGAACAGATGGAATTCTCAGCAGGATACAGATTTATTTCGCATGGGGCACCTTTCCCTTGGGGAAGGGAAAGATGTCAGTGAAGGGAAAGATGTCAGGGAAGGGAAGGGAAGGGAAGAGAAGGGAAAGGAAGGGAAGGATGTCAGGGAAGGGGAAAGATGTCAGGGAAAGATGTCCAGGAAGAGAAGGGTGTCAGGGAAGGGCAGGGAAAGATGTCAGGGAAAGATGTCAGGGAAGGGAAGGGTGTCAGGGAAGGGAAGGATGTCAGGGAAGGGAAGGATGTCAGGGAAGGGAAGGATGGAAAGATATCAGCCCAGGGGTTGTGAGCTGAGACTTTATATATGGCCCACGGGTTGTGAGCTGGGACTTTATATATGGGGGCTTTAGGGTGTGGAGGGGGGGAATGTTTGGGGGAGAAATCAGGGAGGGGGAAGCAGGAAAAGCCTGGCTCCGTTCAGTCTGCCAGGTGGGATTAGGGTCTGGAAGTGTTTACTTTTTCTCTCTTAAGATAAGAGAAAAGCTTGTTGTGATAAACAGCTTCTAAAATCTCTGGTTAACAGGTAGAATCTGCTTATCTTATCTTTGGAGATCAGAGGAGAGGCAGGCTGCTTCTCAGCAGAGTTTGTTTCCCTTGACTCCAAAGGTCAAGGTGAGGTCCCTGTTGGGGAGAGGGGAAACTGCTGCTATTTGGAACCCTAACAATAAACTGACTCATAATGACTGTTATAGCCATAAATTAATGCATCTCTCAACTCTCACTAGAGAAGATTCTTCTTGTAGCAGATGGTGATTAACACAAAGGGCCACAAGTGGCCAATATCCAGAGAACAAGAGACTGTACAGTGCTTAGCCCTGATAGCTCTATAAAACCTTCACCTCCCAGGGCCCCAGGACCATTGCAGAAGAGGGGATGGAAAGATTTGTGAGAGCCAAAGGTGATAGATGAATACAAAGAAACTGTTTTCCAAACAGCAGGGAAGTTAATTCATGAATTCACAGCAGTCGTGGTAGCACACACAAGACCTGCGTAAGCTCCATCCAAATTCCCAGCATGGAAGAGGGGAGGTGGGTAAGAAACCCCAACCTTAGCTGAGGGACTATGGCAACTGATGGCTACTGGAAAAGGGAGAACCATTTGAAGAGTGTGATTTCTGGTAGGTAGACCAGGTCCAGGGGATGGACCCACACTGTAGAGCATTGGAGAATACATATTAGACTTTTAAAGCGTTAGATATGCTTTAAAAAAAAATAGTAACAGCGGACATGAAATCTGGTGGGGGATAGCAAGGAGAGTGCAGATAGGGGAGGGGATCTAGATATGATCAAAATACACTGTATGATATTCTCAAAACTTTAGTAAAAATGTTTAAATTTAAAAAATGGTTTTGAGTCGGGCATGGTGGTGCCTGCTTTTAATCCCAGCACTTGGGAAACACAGACGCATATACCTCTGTGAGCTCAAAGCCAGCCTGGTCTACCTGACAAGTTCCAGGCCAGCTGGGACTACAGGGTGACCCTGCCTCAAAATATTTAGTTTTTTATAATTCTACTCAGATCTAGAGACTAGATTGAGATAGCTTACATTAGCCTGTAGAAATTTATAATCTCCAGTCATTTACTACATAGCAAAGCATCAACTTACTATGAGCTGGTATATTTAAGGCAGTGTTTTCCAAAATACAATTTACAGACCACCTGCATCATAATCATTCTGCAAGCTCGTAAGACATGGTCTTAGGAATGGAGAGACTAGCTGCTCTTCCACAGGATCTGGGTTCAGTTTTCAGCACCCACATGGTGGCTCAGAATCATTTGTAACTCCAGTTCCAAAGGATCTGACACCTCCTACTGGCCTCTTCAGGTACTGCATGCACATGAATCACATCCTATAGGCAAAACATTCATACACATAAAAATAAAGTATCTTTGAAAGACACCTTCTTGGACACCAACCCAGACTTCCAAATCAGAATCTCTGGAAACATGATCTAGGGATGATCCATGTTAATGTGTGCCCTAGGAGGTCTTAAAATAATCCAGTAAAATATTATGAATGAAAGAAAGCCACTCACAACTAGGACCATCTACCCTGGACTACTACCTAAGAAACACAGTTCCACAGTCTTGTGTTATAGAGCATTTCCAGGGAAGTCAATTTCTAGTCACCCCAGATACAGAGGGTAAAGACAGACTAAAGATTCTGTCCAAGTACAGCTTAGTGAACCAGTGAGCTTGAGGCAGGTTACTTACTGGAGCATAGGTGACTTAGGCAGCTGCATCACAGAAAAACAGACTGGAGCATGGAGGGATAGCTCAGGAAACTTGATTCCTGAAGCCCCCTGTGCAACTTGCAGTCAGTTACATCATCAGTCGTCGTCATCACTGTCGTCATCATCATCATCTCGTGTCTCCCCGCCACCCCCACCCAGCAGTTCTTTACAGCTTATATAAACCTTGGGAGGGGTCATGAGTCTCAAGTTTCATGAGCCTCTAAAGCCTCCCCGCTCCCTACATGAAGGAGCATTAATAGGCCTGATCGCATGGAGTGATCACAGCTGCTCTGATTCAAGACAGCAGTAATCACATCCAACCTGGAGAAAACACCTACACAGCAGCCTGAGACATCAGGCACCTTGGGAACTATCCTAATAGCTCATAACATCCTATAATAAAACTATAGGATACAATAATAAATAAGCTAAGGAGAGTGTGGATGGGGGAAAAGTCAGACAGATGAGGGTATAGAAGGCAGAGGAAGCAGAACTCTCTTTGTTCTAAAGGAAAGTGGGAGCAAGAGTGAGAGCCAGAGTCTGTGTCGGTTTGGAGCTACAGTGGGTGTACACTATTTGTTATGGAGCTCTAGCCTACCGTTACTAAAACTATACCCAAACACCACCGATCCCACATATGCTCCTTAGCTCATCAAATCCCCTTGCTGGGAATTTCTTTCTAACACTCACTATGTTCTAGTTCGCGTCTCTGTTACTGTGATAAAACACTGACCAAAAGCAACTTTGGGGAAAGAAGAATTTATTTAGCTTATAGGTCACAGTCCATCGCTGAGAGAAGCCAACACAGGAACTCAAGGCAGGGACCTAGAGGCAGGAACTGAAGCGGAGACCACAGAGAAATGCTTGCTGACTTGGTTTTTCTGGCTTGCTCAGCCACTTTTCCTATACAGCCCAGGCTCATCTGCCAGAGATGGCACTGCCCACAGTGGACTGTGCACTCCTCCCTCAACTAGCAATCAAAAATTACCCCCATAGACGTACCCACAGGCCAGCCTGAAATTCCCCAGCTGAGGTCCCTTCTTCCTAAGTGTGTCAAGTTGCCAACCAAGAGCAGCCATCTCATTTTAGCTAATAACAAAATAATTTTAAAAACAGTAAAATACACGCTTCCAAAAGGAAGCTCAGTGTAATCTTAACTTCTCAATCCTACTTTTTACTATACCCTATGAGAATCCAAGGGATTTTCACAAAACTAATATATACTAAGCTTTCTCTGGACTTAACGCATTAGACTTCAGTCTAAAGATAATTCACCTAACTCAAGGAGACAGGATCCAGAGCTATGGCAACCTGACACACTAGATCTGAGTTAGGAAGCACTGGGCACTATAGAAACAAACTGTCTGAGCACCCAGGTCAGCACCACACAACAGAATTTTGCCATGTTGGAAATGTTCTCTGTTCTACCATTTTACTAGGATGGAAATGTTTCATTTGGCTACCAGCAACATGTGACTAGTAAGAACTCAAAATGCGATTGAGACTACAAAGCTAAATTATTTCACTTTATGTTTATAAATTTAATTCCAACTTTATTTGTTCATTTGATTTTTGAACTGGGTCCAGCTTTGCTGTCCAACCTGGTCCAGAAACTCAGAGTTCAAACCATCCTCCCACACCTGCCTCCAAATAGCTGGGACTGCAGGCATGGCCACCATGCCTGGATTAAATCCAGATTTAAGTAGCTGTGTGGAGGCCAGTGGCAAGCACACCAGACAACACAGGCATAGTTGAGGGTTTTCTTTTTCCTTAAAATTTACTTTGATTATTAAATAATTTGAGACTCTCCTTGTAAACTGTTAGTCCCTTATTATCAATTACTTATTATGCTAGTTTAATTTTAGAGTTGAATTTCACTTTTTTAAAGTGTGTGTATGTGTGTGTGTGTGTGTGTGTGTGTGTGTGTGTAGTGTATACATGAGTGCAGGTTGTCTGTGTTCGCATGCATGCAGGTAAGCATGCATGCATGTGAGCTTGTGTATAGAGGCCGGAGGTTGATGTTGAGGCTCTTCCTCTACTGCTCTCCATTTCATTTCTGAGACAGGGCCTCTCACTGAGCCCTGAGTGCATTGATTGGCTCGAGGAATCACCTGTCTCTCTTCCCAGCTTGAGAGTCACAGACACACACCACCACATCCAGCTTCTGAGGATCCAAACTCAGGTCCCCATGCTTACACAGCAGACACTTTACAAAGCCATCTCCACTGGCCCAAATATTGCTTTAAAATAAAAAGCAGGGGGCCTGGAGAGGTGGCTCAGCGGTTAAGAGCACTGACTGCTCTTGCAGATGACCCAGGTTCAAATCCCAGCACCTATATAGCGGCTAACAATCATCCATAACTCCAATTATAGGGGATCCTACTCCTTCATGGGCATTGCAAGACATGGGTGCACTTACATACATGCAGGCAAAGCACTCATATACATAAAATTTTTTTAAAAAGCAATATTCTTTAAAAACTAACTAAAGCCAACATGGTGTACTTTAAATCGTGCTATTCTGCATCACTGCCTCCTGAGTTACACATCCTAAACTTTCTAGATTCATGTACATTCGTGTATATTATTGACATCTATTCTAATTTTAACAAGGACCCAGTAGCCTATTTTGTTCAGCAAATCAAAGTGACATGTTAGCACTCCATAACACAGGAATACAGTTTAATATAAAAAGTGTATGCTTGGGGAAAAAAGATATGAAATGAAAGCTTTCTAAAATATCACATATTTCATTACCTGGTTCTTAGAATCTGTCTAAATCTGAATGTTTACAGAATTTTATTTAATTAAAGTGTTCCTAAAGTGAAAAATATTTTATTAATGAAAAAATTCACAAATGATCTACAAACGAATCAAAGTTAAAATTGAAAATTAGCTTAACTGTACTTTTTTGTAAAGCATCAGTTTACTCACTGATGTTCATGTTATTTAGCTAGCCGTTATTTATATCCAACATAACTCCTAAATTATTGTCATCTATGACTATTCTAAAGCAAAGTTTTATGGATTTTTTTAATGCTACACTAGTGATTTTTTAAAAGAGGTAATTTCTCTGAATTGTTCAAATCTTTCCATGGACTAAGGAGTGTGTCCATGTACCAGCCAACAAATAATGAGGACACAACTTGAGGAAAATGTGACTATCTAAATTGTTAAATTTACTCTACTGTGTATGATTTTCTGAGTCAGACCAATGGGAGCCGTTTGTACACATATTAAAAATCCTCTTCTTTCAGACATTTTATCTGTCCAACAACACTGGCTCACTCTGAAATTCAACCACTTTTTCCCATTTGTAACTCCTCCCTTCATCCCCTCTGGATGGGGATGGACCATGGCCAGCCTTCTCATTTCCTGAGTCCCCAATCTTCTGAAGGTGTTTGGTGTCCCAGAAACCTTCAGAAAGGCTGTGTTGTGCAGTAATATTTTATGAACAAGAAAAAGAAAATCTTGAACATTACATTTTACATCTCATCCAAAAATAGTTCATGACAAAAGAAACTACCTATGCCCTAACCATATTTATGTATGTGCAGTTGTATAATTCTTCCTTGAATATCTCTTTAAGAAATAACTTATCCTTTAATATTTAGCAAAAAAACTAAATAGGTGACTAAAATATTATGCCACAAACTTTAGTATACCATTTTAAATGTGTCATAACACATTAATGTTACATAGTATATATATAGCATGTGTCTTATTATATGCTCAAATCATACTAATCAGTTTGATGTGCCATTCAGAAAACATAGTTCTCAAACACAGACTAATGACCATGAGGTTATCCCAAAGTATTTCATAGGCTATGTTTAAGCAGGCACAGAAGCAGAGAGTTACTGGAGATCCAGTAAGGTTTAAGAACTCTCAAAGCCCCCACCCCCAGCAACATTCTTCCTCCAGGACAGCCACACCTGCTAAGACCTCCCCCAAAAAACAGTAGGAACAACTGAGGATAAAATGCTCAAATACTTGGAGCGTATGAGAGATGTTCTCATTCAAACCACCACATTTCACTCCCTGGCCCCCATAGGCTCATGACCATATAAAATTTTAAATGCATTTAGTCCAACCTTAAAAGTCCCCATAGTCTTTACCAGTTTCAATACTATTCAAAAGTCTAGAGTCCAAAGCCTCTTCTGAAACCCAAGGCAACGTCTTTTCCTTTTTTTCCTTTCTTCCTTTTCTTTCTTTTTCTTTTTGGCCTTTTTGAGACAGGATCTCCCTGTAGCTCCAGCTGGCCTGGAACTCACTGT
>NW_008355789.1:8992972-9002058 GCF_000622305.1 Nannospalax galili
GCAAGAGTCTATCATGATGGGGAGGCATGGTGGCAGAGGTGGCTGGAGTAGGAGCAGAGGCTAAGCTCTCACATCTTCCAGCAGACACAGGAAACAGAGCACAACTGGAGATCCTGCAAGGCTTAAGAACTCTGTAAGCTCACCCCCAGTGACGTGCTTCTCCAGGATAGCCACATCTTTTAAGGTCTCCCAAAACAGTGCCACCAACTGGGGACAAAATGTTCAAATACTTGGAGCCTACGGGGCCATTCTCATTCAAACCACCACATTCCACTCTCCAGCCCCCATAGGCTCATGACCATATAAAATGCACAATGCATTTAGCCTATTCTTAAAAGTCCCCAGAATGTTTAGCATTCAATACTATTCAAAAGTCCACAGCCCAAAGTCTATTCTGAGACTCAGGGCAATATCTTAACTGTAAGTCCCTGTAAAATCAAAAGACAAATTACATACTCCCAATATACAGTGAAACCGAACACACATTCTCATTCCAAAGGGGAGGAATAGAGGCATAGAGGGAAAATACCAGACCAAACAAGACCAAAAACCAGTAGGGCAATCACCAAATCCAATCCAACTGGGACTTTACTTCCAAAGGGCTTAGATGGCTCAGCCTCTCCAGTTTCACTGTGTTAAACATACATCTCTCTCGGATGGGTACCACTCCCTGTATGCATCTCTCCTTGGCAAATGCCTCACAGCTCTGGCATCACGAACGTCTTCTTGGGGTCTCCACTGTCAACTAGGCTTCACCTTCACAGCTTCATGCAATGGCCTATCAGGCCTTCTTTATGCAGAGCCACCCCTGCTGCATGCTGCCTGGCCTCAGACTGAAAGGCCTGTGCCTAAAACCACAGAGGAAGAACCGATGACCCCTTCACTCTTGCATCTTTCATGCCTCTAAAGCCAGCACCAGGTGAATGATACTGCCAAGTTTGGCTGCAAGTTTGGGATGGACCCTTCACCCACTTTGAAGCTTTTCTTTGCTGTGGTTTTCTAGGAGTAGAAACCCCAGCATTTTCCTTTCACAAGTTGTAGGCTTAGATGGGTGTAGTCTGGCACTCTCTCCATTGTTAAGACTCCTGGCTGCTCTTGGAGAGGACCTGAGCTTGGTTCCCAGAACCCACATGGCAGCTAACAACCATCTGTTATCTCTGGTTCCAAAGGATCCGATGCCCTCTTCTGGCCTCTGTGGGCATTGCATGACACAGGGGAACTTACATACATGCAGGCAAAACACTTATACACACAAAATAAAAATAAATCCAAAAAAAGTTAAGATTTTTGAAACATCTGCCAATAAAACACTTTATTATTTTTACCCACATGTAGTGTCTCAGCACTGCCATAGACTTTCTTTTAAGTTTGCATTTGATTAAAAAATAACTGGCAAGGGCTGGAGAAATGGCTCAGTGGTTAGGAGCACTGGCTTCTTACAGAGGACACAAGTTCAATTCCCAACACCCACATGTCAGATAGCAACCCTCCATAACTCCAGCTCCAGGGGAATCCAACACCCTCTTCTGACCTCCACAGGCATTGCACAGAATGAGTGCACTTACATACATGCAAGCAATATACTCATACACATAAAATAAAAATAAATAAAATATCAAAGAATAACTGGTGGCTATTTTTATATAAGAAAGAGGCATCTGTATCCAATTCCAGCCCAAAGGAATTTTTAATTGTGAAAACTTATCTAAATTACAAAGACTTTTTTTATTTTTTATTTTCTCAAAGTATTTCACAATAATATAAATTGGAAATATAAGCTGAGAAAAAGACAGTCTTAAATGCTATAATACAGGCGATGTCTCTTCGGCTATTACACTCTTGTTGCTAATCAAAAACAAGCTAACTTCAAAAAAATGTATTGGGACTGGAGAAACAACTCAGTGGTTGAGAGCTCTGGTTTTTCTTGCAGAGGAACTGGGTTCAGTTCCCACTATCCACATGGTGACTCACAACCATTCTTAACTCCAGTTCCAGGAAATCCAATGCCCTTTTCTGGCCTCCACGGGCACTGCACATATGGGCACACTTACACACATGCAGACAAAATACTCAAACACTCAAACACATTAAATAAACAAATAAATAAATAAATAAAATTTTAATGTACCTTTCCTTGTTATTTCATTTTCTCTTACAATGTTCTTAAGCATAGCGGTTGCTTATGTTTTTTCTATCAAACATTACTTGTGAATTCCAATGGAGAAATGTATATTTCTCCCAGTAGTCTTATTCCATAAATTGAAAATAATGTTCACTTATCATTTTTCTATGGTTCTCTCATTCAGTACTTTTTGAAGAATGAATGAATGAAGCTCAGCAAAGTACCCTACCTACCATATCTTAACTTCTTACCTATGAATACTTCCTGTGTCAATGAACAAACTCAGGGACTGGAGACTTGGCTGAGCAGTGAGGAGCACTTATTGCTCTATGAGAGATTTGGAGTTCAGATCCTAGTACCCTCATCAGCCAGTTCACAAAGACTAATAACTCCAGTTCCGGGGATCCAACACACCCTTCTGGCCTCTGTGGGCACACATTCACACTCACATATGCACACAAATTAAAAAATAAAATAAAGCTTTTTTTAAAAAAAAATCAATGACACAATCAGCTAATGGAGGTACTGCTGAACTCAGAACCAGTTACATAAAGACCAATGCATAGGGGGCTTGAGAGACAGCTCAGCAGTAAAGAGCACTGCATGCTCTTGTAGAGGACCCAGGTTCGGTTCCCAGCACCCACACAGAAGCTAACAGCTCCATGTGTTCCAGGGAAATCCGATCCCTCTTCTAACTTCCATGGACATTGTACAACATGGGTCACTTACATACATGCAGGTAATACACTCATACACATAAATAAAAATAAGTAAAATAGTTTTAAAACATTTAAAATCAATGCATAAATTTTTCTTTGAGTTGATGCTAGAGAAGCACTTATATTATTTGAGAACCAGGCACACCAGATAGTACATAACAATGCTATCTCCACACACACACACACAAAAGGCCAACATCAGCTCAGGGCTTTTGTTCAGTGATAGTGTGCTTCCTTGTAGCTGTGAAGTCCATAAGAAAACAAAACAGTAATATGATCTTCATTTTTTTTCTAAAATCAGAGCTTACAACCAAATATCACACCCAGTTCGGCTAAAATGATCATCTATATTTCATCTGAAAATATTGTACTTTATTTCAAGAATTGACATGATGACTTTCCTTTTTTAAGTGTCACAAAAACCTACTGTGTGGAAAAATTGTGAAAAAATAAGACACCTTTCTTTCTCTCCCACCTCTGTTTCCGGTGTTAATTAACAACAAAAAAGTGAAAGAATAAATGAGTAGGAGATGTAAAGTACAGCAATCTTCCAGAACAGTACTCAGCTACCTGCTGAGCATCCTTGTATCAGCCACTTTGTAAATATTCTGCATATGCAAATACAATAGTCCTGCAAATAAAGATGCTTAGTGTGCCTGCCAGTCTGAAAAAGCTGAGCCTCCTGGTGCACAAGGCAGGCAGGCAGTACATACTTGTTGACTGAGTAAAGCTTAGTGAAGTCCCCTGGTTGCCCAGGTAACAAAGGGGTGAACATTATATTTACCTCAAATTTTCCTACAAGATCATCAAATTCTCAATTTGATAAGTTAATATATCTTGCCTGGATTATATCCAGGTTAAATATGGAGTTTATAAAACACAGTTCTGCTCTTCTGGATAAACTAGGGTATAAAATTATAGGGAATGCTTTAGAATATAATGGCAATTTAAATAACTTTCCAGAAAGAATATTGAAATGCTTTCTTGGCAACTTTTAAAAACATTATTTAACAGCAAAAAAAAAAAAAAAAAAAAATTCTACTTGGCATGAGGCAAATTGACAGAGATCATCTAGTTTCCATCCCCTACTTATACTGTTTTAAAAATATTTTTATTCTTTGAGAAATTCATAAAATATTTTGATCATATTCAGAGTCCCTCCCAGTTCCATCCCTACCCTACTGCCCCCCCAGACTTGATGTTCTCTATTACTATTTCTCTTTTCTTAAGGTCTATCTAGTCTAATTTGTGTTCTGAAAATGCTCTTAGATAGGGGTCCATCCCCTGCAGTGTGGTCAGCCTACCAGGCATCATACCACACCCTTAAAGAAAACTGTCTTGACTGGGTGTAATAGTGCACACCTTTAATCCTAGCACTGGGGAAGCAGAGGCACAAACCACACACACACACACACATACACACACACACACACACACACACACACACGAACCCAGTCTCCCTCTCCAGAAACTATCAACTGCCAGTAGATCCCCAGCCGGGCTTCTCAACACAGTTTCCTTGTATTCATCTAGCATCTCTGGATCTTGCAGTCTTTCTGCCCCCTCTTCCACAATGAACGCTGAGCCTTGGAAGAAAAGGATGTGATATAGGTGTCCCATTTAGGACTCAGCAGTCACAGTCTCTTATTGTCTAAAGGCTGACTGGATTGTGGGGCTCTGTGTTACTCTGCTCAGGCCCTTAAAAAAGTTGGAATTTGATGATATGACATAATGAAAACATCTTTCCTTTCACCTCTTCCAAAAATAAGTCAAACTTGCTAACCAGATGCCCACATCCCATCATTAGCACACTGAGTCAGACACTGCCTTCTCCTTACAGTCTTCTTTTAAAATGAACCATCATAAAGGATGACAAATAGCCTGCCTGACCATCCCTGACTGTGGTGGTGTGAATGAAAATGTCCCCCATAGGCTCCAAGTGTTTGGACATTTTGTCCCCAGATGATGGTGCTGTTTTGGGAGATTTTTAGAAGGTGTGGCTGTCCTGGAGGAAGCACATCACTGGTGGGGGGCGTTGCTTAGAGAGTTCTTAAGCCTTGCCAGATCTCCAGTCTCTCTCTTGCTTCCTGTGCCTGTGTGATGATGTGAGAGCTTTACTTCTGCTGCTCCTGCTCCAGCCACCTCCAGCCACCATGCCTCCCTGCCATGACGGACTGTAATTCCCCTGGAACCATAAGCTCAGATAAACTCTTCTATAAATTGCTTGGGTCAGTGTTTCTATCACAGCAACAGAAAAGTGACTAGTACAGTAATTAGTACCAGAGAGTGGGCTGTTGGCTGTGAAGAACCTGACCATGTGGGGTTTTGAAGAAATGTGGAAGACTTTGGAAGTTTGGACTAGAAAACTGGTTGACTGCTGTAAGCAGAGCTTAACAGGCCATTCTAGTAAACACCTGGAAGAAAGTAGTGCTGAGAACAATGTAGTTCCAGAGGGAAATAAGGACTTAAGCAGCACTTGGGATATTTTGGCAAAGAGTCTGGCTGGAGTCTGACCTCAACCTAAAAGCTTGCCTGAGGCTAAGTTGAGAAGCAATGGACCAATTTCTCTTGTGAAGAAACTTCAAGACAGGCTAATGTAGAAATGGTGGCATGGCTATTAATGGTGAATATTATGCAGATCTACAGTGAAAAAGAGCAAATGGGGCAGAAGGAAATACAGTTTGGATTGAAATAGAGCACTAGGAGGATAAATGTTGGAGCCTTGGCATGTGCTGGAGAAGATCCCTTTGATAGGGTGATTAAAGTGATTAAGGAGGGGCCTAGGGATTCGGACTTAAACAGTGGAGAGAGTGCCTCCAGGGCAAGACCACACCCAGTTAAGCCTCCAACTCATGAAAGGAAAATGCATCAGGGGCCACTGAAGAGAAAAGCTTTTAAAATGGATAAAGCAGGCTGGGGTCCACCCCAAACCTGCAGTCAGACTTGGCAGTGTCATTCACCCAGTGCTGGCTTTAGAGGCATGAAAGATGGAAGAGTAAAGGGGTCATCAATTCTTCCTCCGAGGTTTTGGAGAGCTTTGGGGGCCAGGCAGCGTGAAGCAGGGGTTCCCCTGCCTAGAAAAGGCCCTGTTAGGCCACTGCATGAAGCTGTGAAGGTGAAGCCTGGTTGGCAATGGAGACCCCAAGAAGTTCGTGATGCCAGAGCTGTGAGGCATCTGCCAAGAAGACCTGCACACAGAGAGTGGTACCAGCACAAGAGAGAGATGTGTACACAGCAAAGCTAGAGAGGCTGAGCCACCTAAGCCCTTTGGAAGTAAAGTCCCAGAAGTTGGACGTGGAGCTACTGGATTTGGTGTTTGCCCTGCTGGTTTTCAGTCTTGTTTTGGTCTGGTATTTCCTTACTCTGCTTCTATTTCTCCCTTTTGGAATGGTAATGTGTATTCGGTTCTACTGTATGTTGGGTATGTCATTTGTCTTTTGATTTTATAGAGGCTTACAGTTAAGATATTTACCTGAGTCTCTAAATAAACTTTGGATTGTGGGCTTTTGAATAGTACTGAGACTGATAATGACTACGGGGACTTTTAAAGTTAGACTAAATGCATTTTGCATTTTATATAGTCATGAGCCTATGGGGGCCAGGGGGTGGAATGTGGTGGTTTGAATGAAAATGTCCCCCATAGGCTCCAAGTATTTGGACATTGATGTAGCTATTTTGGGAGGTCTTAGAAGGTGTGGCCATGCTGGAGGAAACACATCACTGGGAGTGGGCTTAGAGAGTTCTTAAGCCTTGCCAGATCTCGTCTCTCTCCTGCTTCCTGTGCCTGTGTGATGATGTGAGAGCTTAGCTTCTGCGGCTCCTGCTCCAGCCACCTCCAGCCACCATGCCTCCCTGCCATGACAGACTGTAATTCCCTATCTATTTACTCTTTAGTGTTTTTGAGAATTTTCTCACCGCCTGTGCTGCTGGGAATGAACTTGAGGCTTCATGCATGCTAGGCAAGTTCTGTAGCACTGAGGCACCTCCCTAACCCTTTGTTGCAGGTTCAACCCCCTTCCTACTTTCTTTCATCCACTCACTCAGTAGTCGATCTCCAAAGTGAACTAATCATAGATTTTTTTAAAAGAGAAATGGTCTCCCTGTGCCCAGGCTGGCCTCAAACTCCTGTGCTCAAGCCACTCTATCCTAGCTGCAGAAGTAACTGCCAGCACAGTCACACCAGCACATTCAGCTGCACATTTTTTAATCTTTCTTTAAAACACTTGATGCCAATACCAATAACTTCCCTTCCTCATTCCCAGAAATTTCCAGTTCTCAAAAGTAGAAAAGGGAAAATTCATAAATACTCCCAAATCTTTCCACTTATCTGCCACCAGATAACCAATAGTTTCTTATTTCAGCTCAGAATCTTTAGCACCTGCCTGCCGTGGTGGTGCACAACTTTGATCTCAGCACTTGGGAGGCAAAGGCAGGCAGATCTCTGTGAGTTTGAGGCCAGCCTGGTCTACATAGCAAGTTCAAGGTCAGCTGGGGCTACAGGGAGACCCTGTCTCAAAAAAAAAAAAAAAAAAAAAGGGGGGGGGGGGGGGGGCCGACTGGCTGGTAGGATAAGGCTGTGATCTCAGCAGACCGCCAGAGAGGGCGTGTTCTGGCCTCCCTCTGGCTAGGGCCTGAGAACAGGGTACTGCCTGAGAGCACCCAGATCCTTCCTCCACATGGTGAGATGAGGATTCTTATCAGATGCAACACTCGGGAAAAGAAAGTGGAAATAAAGTGAGTGTATTAAAAAAAAAGATGAGTAACCAGATGGATTTTTTTACTGTTCTTCTTCTTTTTTTTTTAATGTCATTGATATTAGTCCTCATGTATTTTTTATTATGAACAATTTTCTTTTTTAAGATTGATTTTAAGGTCCACGGTGGCGGCAGCATGGGCAAGTGTCGTGGTCTGCGTGGTCTGCCCAGAAGTAGTGTGATAAACAGTACAAGAAAGCCCATCTGGGCGCAGCCCTTGCAGCCAACCCCGTCAGAGGTGTTTCTCATGCCAAGGGGATCGTGCTGGGAAAAGGAGAGTTTGACGCTAGACGGCCCACTTTGGCACCAGGAACTGTGTCAGGTCCAGCTCCTCAAGAACGGCAGGAGAAGCACAGCCCTTGCGCCTGGTGACGGCTGCCTGAACTTTGAGGAGAACGGTGAAGTGCTGGATTTGCTGGATTTGGTGGAAAGGTCATGCCGTTGCTGACATGCCTGTAGGCCACGTTCAGGTTGTTAAAGAGGGCAATGTGTCTCCTTTGGCTCTGCACAAAGGCAAGGCAAGGACAGACCAAGATCCCAAATGTGGATGATGGAAACAGAGTAGTAATAAATTTTCCTATGACAATATTTTTTTTTATTTTTCCCAGTTATTATTTATTTAATAACCACAAACTTAGAAGAAGCATTTCGTTACAACAGCATTGACATAGTCAGTAACAATTTTCTGAGCTAAGATGCATCTTTTTCAAAATTGGCTGTAAATTTTTAGGTTTACAATTGAATTATTACAGTTATACAATATTGTACTCATATAAACCCTATAAGACAAAATTAAACGAGGTTTTAACCTTTAAAAAAGATCTCCATTTCATTATTAAAGAAGCATTTCGTTACAACAGCATTGACATAGTCAGTAACAATTTTCTGAGCTAAGATGCATCTTTTTCAAAATTGGCTGTAAATTTTTAGGTTTACAATTGAATTATTACAGTTATACAATATTGTACTCATATAAACCCTATAAGACAAAATTAAACGAGGTTTTAACCTTTAAAAAAGATCTCCATTTCATTATTAAAATACAGTTACGAGATTTTAATCTTTTAAAAAGATCTCCATTTCCTTATTAAAATAGTTTCATACAGAAAAATTCATTTTTAATGCAATTGACATTAAGATGTTTGCACATGTTTCTAATCTCTATATATCTGATTATTACTAGTGACAGTCGGTTACTTTCTGAGCTCCTTGGAATCTGAGCATGGTTATAAAATCATCAGGTAGATTTCAATGGTAATGCTTTTCACATCAATTAATTATTATTTTTTCTTTTTTTAATTTTTAATAATTACATGATTAAAAGAAGCATTTCACTACAGATTTAACATATTCAGTAACACGCTCCAGAGCAAGAGTACATCTCTTTCACAAGTGGCTGCAAGTTTCTAGGTTCACAGTTAAATTAATACAGTTATACAATATTGAACTCAGTATAACCCTTATAAGACATAAAATTGAATGAGGTTTTAA
>NW_008355789.1:9003307-9025158 GCF_000622305.1 Nannospalax galili
GGTTGTATGAGTAATATGGTTCGCTCTGGTTTTCAAAACTAGCTAGGCACTGTTTATCTCTCACATTGTCTCTCCCCTCCATCATGGTTTTCCCACTTAATGTGCCCCCCTTTCTCCCCTTTCTCCCTTAATAATACCCTTCTCCTATGGTCCTACCTCTCTTGAGTCCTTCTTTCCCTTTATCCCCTCAGTTCCTTGTATACCCTTCCCTCCCCCCTCCCTTTAACCCAATTTTTATCCATATCTCCTGCATTAGGGCCTGTTTCCTACTGTTCTCTTTCAGCTTCTTTCTTTTCCTTTACCTCCCAGGTTCCTTTCCATTATCCTGGTTCCTATAGTTATGTCTGGATACATACTCACTTATCAGGGTTTGGTTCTAGGATCCACATATGAGGGAGAACATATGTCGATTTTAGGATTGATTTTAAATTAGGTGTGTAGGTGTGTGTCTTCATACACAAGTACAGGTGCCCATTGGAGGCCAGAGCTGTCAGATCCTCCTGTATCTGAGATCTGAAGTTACAGGTGAGGTTTTTTTTACATAAAATGTTAACAATCCTCTAAGGCTAAGACAGCATTAAAAAGAGTGGCTGGACAATGGGGAGGAGTGCTGTGAAACCCTGTCTTCTGAGCGTGGCACAGCCACGTACTCTCAAGCTCATAGCAGAGTGACGATTTATACAGGATAAACATTCCTTCATGGATGGTGAAGGGGTTCAGGAAGCCCACCCCGCCTGGGAACTACTGGCAGTTCATGGTTGCTGGGGGGAGGGGTCATTTTCTTCAGTGCTGTAGCCACTGGTAAGCAGCCTGCTCCAGGAGAAACCCCCACCCAAGCTCATGCAAGCAACTTGATTAGATTCAGTTGGTCACAAAAAAAATTTTTTTAAATCAAAATGAAAGTAGAGGTATAAGAGGTTCAGCGGAAGTGGGAGGGGGGTGAGAGAGGATAATGGGGGGGGGTAAAAGTGATATACATAATGTATATATATGAGAAATTGTCAAATAATTCTTAAAATTCTATAAAAATTATATATATTCTCATAACACTCTTATTAGAAAAGGTGAAGAGAATTCTTTTCTCATGCATGAACACACACACACACACACACACACACACACAGAAGTCTATAAGGAGTGCTATGGTTTGAATCCAACATGCCTGACCCAGACTCCTGTGCTTTGAACCTGGTTCCCTAGCTGGTGGCGCTGTTAAGGAGGTGCAGAGCCTGCAGGAGGTGGGGTCAGCAGAAGGAAGTAGGTCACTGAGCTTAGCTCTTCAGGAATCATATCCCTGACTTCCTCCTGTCACACTCTTTGCTTTCTGTCTGCCACCAGGATGTGACTAGTGGCCTCCTGCTCCCACAGGCATGGACTAAGCTGTTGGTTCCAGCATGCCTTCCCCACCACAATGGACTGACACCAAATACATTTTTCCTCTCAGTCAGGTATTTTTGCCACAGCAACATGAAAAATAGTTAACACAGGGCTTAGGTAATAATTCATTAGATATCTAACTCTAGGGCTGGGTGCAGCTCACTGATACAGTGATTGCCTAGCATGTGCAAGGCCCTCAGCTGGATCCCCAGCACTGCCAAAACATTAAAATTTGACTTTAATCCAACTATACATTCACAATTTCACAGGGGTTGGTAATGCAGGTAATGTTTAAATGAGGTTACGTTACTTAAAAGTGCAATTCTTTAATACAAATTAATCATAATCTCAATAAATTTAAATTCAACCCATGATCTCTATAGATAAGCCTTAAGAATAGCATGTACTTGGATTTTTCTAAACATTACAAAAATTAAATTGTGTTACATTAAATCAGTGAAGTAAAACTTTTTTATTCGCACAGATAAATTATTTAGTTGTTTTAAAACACTTTATGTGGGGGCTGGAGAGATGGCTCAACAGTTAAAAACACTGGTTGTTCTTGCAGAAGACCCGGGTTCAAATCCCAGCACCCACATGGCAGCTAACAACTGTCCATAACTCCAGTCCCAGGGGACCCAACAGCCTCTTCTGACCTCTGCAGGCATTGCACGACACTGGTGCCCTTGCCTCCATGCAGGCGATACACAAATACACATAAAATAAAAAAACAAAAAAAAATTTTTTTAAGTTTAAAAAGTTTAAAAAAAAAAAAAACACTTTATATGGAGCTGGAGAGATGATGGCTCAGCACTTAATAGCACTTGCTGTTCTTTCAAAGGATCTGAGTTCAATTCCTAGCACCATATCAGACAGTCACAAATGCCTATAAGTCCAGCTCCAGGGGGTCTGATGCCCTCTTCTGGCTTCTGCAGGCACCCCCATACACGTAAATAATAAAATAAATCCTTTAGAAAAACACTTTGTGTGTTCTTTTTCTACTCTACCCAATGACTACTGACTCTAGGCACAAATTTCCACATCTGACTTGTTAAGCTTACTATCATTCCCTTCCCTCCTTTTCACTCACTGGTTTATTTTTTTATTTTAGAAGTATTTATTTTCAGAATGTTAAAATATGCATTTGTGAACAAACATATCTTTCTGTAATAATATTATTATCATTTTAAATAAGTAAAATAGCTCAAATGAACAGAGTATCTCTCATTGTGGGGCCCAGGCTGGCCTCAAGTGCCCAATCCTCCTGACTCAGTCTCCTCAGTGCTGGGATTACATGCCCAGTCATGGCTGGGACTTAAAGGTCATAGTCTTCCCCCCAGTGCAACCCAGCTCTTCCTCTAGCTCAGGATTACTTCAAAATGATGCCAAATAAATCCTCAATGTGACATTTCAGTTCAAAGCCTCACAAATTAAAGAAATTATTTATTTAAAATAAATTAGTCATTCTTTGCATTTTTTGTTTATCTCTAAGAGTTCATTTTAAATGTGAGACTTAGTATACTATTCAAATCATGTCTGTGTGTCAAAGGAAAATAACAAACTTAATGAGGAATGTAAAAAAAAAAAAGAAAGAAAGAAAAAGAAAAAGAAAAAAAGCAGAACCCATTAGTTTAAAGATACTAGGGGCAGCCAAAGACGACAAACACGCCTGGAATTCAAAAACGGTGGGAAAGGGAGCAGGCACCGAAACACATAAATCAGTGTTTTGAATTCTCTTTCTCTGTGGGTATAATTGTACCTTAGTTTCTTGTAATGATTTATTGAGGTAAATATTCTGTATGGTTTAACAGCTACAGCTTCAAAGTGTCAGGCACAAGCTCTCCTTTATTCATGAGGCAGCTGAGAATTGGGATGTGAATCCACTTCTGTATTCTGGGACTTGGCAAAGTTTGTTTTAAGGTCCTTATAAAGAATTCATGTTGATGTAGTCTATTCAAATGTGAAAAACACTGTGCTGTAATGAGTGAAATAGAAAACCTTTACTGTGCTTCTGGAGAAAAAAGTAAATAAATTGAAATAAGACATACAGAATTACGTTCAGGGAAGTACAGAACGCCCCTGAGTTCACCTCAATGCACTCTTCAGGTTCGGAGATGCCTACCACCCCATCACTGGAAGGCAACTAAACTGGGAACTGAATGTAATAGCAATACAAAAAGAAAATGATAAGAGATAGAATTAAACCTCAGTACTAGTCACCTAAAAGTCTTCTGGGCCACTTTTCAACATGCACAGGCTGATGCTCTGGAAAAAAATCTATCCAATGGCAACTACTAAGAACAGTCACACGTCAGATAGAAACTTGATATTTTGGAAAGGGGAAATAAGTAATTTACCAGATACATTTCCTATGAAAGCATCATGCCAACAAATTAGACATGGATACATAAGGCACAGAGACCTTGGGAGCTCATCGGTCTGTCTATGCCAAGTCTTGTGGCAAGAAACTCAGATTTTTGCCAAGAAATACATATACATTAACCACATAATCTCTGCATGAAGTGGACACTCAATATGCCTGGACAATGGGTCTCTGGAGCATCTGTACTCCTACTCATCTGCCACAGGGTTTTATGGTTCTCTCCAAGGTAGCCTTCCAGTTTAGGCACCAAACCAAACTAAGTTTTTTACACAAAAGACATAATATGCATATTATGCTAGAGAGATGGCTGAGCCATTAAGAGTGCATACTGCTCTTGCAGAGAACCTGAGTTCAATTTCTAGCACACATGTCTGGCAGCTCACAACCACCAGGAACTCCAGCTCAAGGGCACCCAACACCCTCTTCTGGCCTCCAAGTGCATGTGCACGTGTGTGCACATACCCATGCACACACACACACACACACACACACACACACACACATACACATACTTACAACTTAGAATAAAAGTAAATGTTTTAAAAATGCCTACATTTTGTAACGGGGACTCCTTCTTCTCCAGGTATTTTTATATATTATACTTTTGTTCAACTGAAGGAATATTTGAGAGAGAGAACTCATAAATGGCTTTTGATTTTTTTTTTGCTATATATTCATTAAGATACCTAAAATTCTACCCGCTAAACACTACTGATTAAATTATAAACTCATGGAATGTAACAGAGTCATGCATAGAACAGATAATAAGTAAATCATGCCTTAAACTGATAACAACCTATTAATTTAAAATGGCCCTGGAGGGGCTGGAGAGATGGCTTAGCAGGTAAGAGCACTTCTTGCTCTTCAGAGGACCTGAGTTCAGTTCCCAGCACCCATATGGTGGCAGATAACCATCTGTAAGTCTAGTTCCAAAGGATCCAGCTCCCTCTCCTGGAACTGCATGTAAATGGTGCAGGCAAAACACTCATACACATAAAAATAATGTTTAAAAATTTTTTAAAGACCCTGGAGTTTTTATCACTGTTCAGGTGATACCACATGCCCACCTCCGGTGTGTGTACACATACATATATATATACATACATATATAATATATACATACATATATATATACTATAAGAAGTGATGTTTTGACATTGCTTTCAGCCAAAACACACACCAATATGCTTTTACCACAAGCACTAGTCAGGGAATATCATCTGGAAAATATTTGCGGTATATTTCACGTTTAAATTACCCCAAATGTTTCCCACTGCCAATGTGAAATGAAAAGGCAGCACCCTGCATGATTCTAAAGTGGTTTTCTGTGCTATAACTTTACATTAAGTTCAAATGGAAGCAAGATAATCACAAGCTCCTAAGGCTAAAAAAAGAGAGAGGAAAAAAATGGTACAGAAAAGAATGTCTTCCAAAAAGTGAGCACACCATACCCCCCTCCAGTAACTATCACTCACTATCAAATCTTTTCTTCAGCAAGTGCAATAAACCTTGATTATTTTATAGTTTGTGTATAATCTGCATTTAATTTGTTTTAAATGGTATTTGGGGGGCTGGGGCGATGGCTCAGTGGTTAAGAGCACTGACTGCTCTTGTAGAGGACCCAGGCTTGATTCCCAGCACACACGTGGCAGCTACCAACCGTCCTTAACTCCAGTTCCAGGGAAATCCGAAGCCCTCTTCTGACCTCCACGCATTGCACGACATGGGTGCACTCACGTACACGCAGGAAAATAATAAATAAAATATTTTAAATGGCATTTTTACTTACACAGGCTTGTAATTCATAAAGTGTGCATGTGTGTGCGTGTGCGCATATTTGTGTTCATGTGTGCGTGTGTGTGCACGTGGAGGCCCAAGATTGAGATCAGGAGTCTTCATCACTTTCCACCTTAGCTCAATTAGCTAGTCCGGCTTGTTCTGGGGGGTCCCTCTTTCCACCTTCCAGGCTACAAGCAGATGGCCTGCAATCCAGCATTTACAAGAATCCTAGGACCGGAGCTCCAATCCTCATACACGCACAGCAAGTGCTTTACATACCCCCAGCTCAAGAATAAGCTTTTTAAACATTAGATCAATCCCTCTTCTGCTAAAAACTCATTGAGACAAACATCTTTAAACGTCACAAAACCCACACTGGGCGTCATGATCTGCGAAGCCCTTTTCCAGTCTCGTGCTGGATCACTCTCCTCTTTCAGGTGCACTGGTCTTCCTTCCGGGGACTGCACTCTTTCCAGTGTCCAGGCCTTTCCACATGCTGCCGCCTCCACCTAAAACGCTTCCTCCTAATTTTGTAGTTAATTCCTTCCTACCCTGCGTCACCACCTCAAAGTCAGTTCCAGGTCATGCTGTGAGAGTCCCTTGTTTGCTTCATATGGCATTTCTTTTGTTTTTGTGTTTTGTCGTGTTGTGGTTTTGGAAAGAATTCTTTGCTTTTGTTTTGTTTTGTTTTGTTTTGTTTTGTTTTGTTTTTTGAGAGCGCATCTCCCTACAGTCCCAGCTGGCCTGGAACTCTATATATAGGCCAGGCTGGCCACCATCTCACAGAGATCCCCCTGCCTCTGCCTCCCGTGTTGGTATTAAAGGCGTGTGTCACGCCACCATACCCAGCCCATACCCAGCCCTCTTTTATTTTGTAATTATTTTGTATTGTTCTTTTTGTTGTCTGCCCAATAGAACATAAGCTCCATAAATGTAGAGACAAGTTAACTAAATTATTATTGTTACTATTTTGTGTGTACGTGTCCACGTGTTCACATGTGAGTACATGTACACACACATATGTGCACATGTATGTGGAGGATGGAGGTGGGTGTTGAGTGTCTTCTTCAATCATTCTCTACCATATTTTTTTGAGACAGGTCTCTCCCTGAACCTGGAATTTGCTGATCTGGCTAGTCTAGCTGGCCAGCAAGTCCCAGAGATCCTCCTGCCTCTTCCTCTGCCGCCCCAGCCCTGGGGTTACAGACACATATCGCCATGCCTGTCTTTTACAGGGTGCTACAGGTCCAAACTCAAGTCTTCATGCTTGCATAGTAAGCACTTTACCAACTAAGCCATTTCCCCAGCCCTAGATAGTTTATGTTGGGTTTTCTTTCATTGTTTTTATTTGTTGTTATTGAGTTGGTTGTTGTTTGGGGTTTTTTTTTAATATTGTATTTATTACTTTTATTTTGTGCATATGAGTGTAATGCCTGCATGCATGTAAGTGCACTGTGTCATGTAATGCACACAGAGGTCAGAAGAAGGAGTCAGATTCCCCTGGTACTGGATTACAGACAGATGTTAGCTGCCGTGTGGGTGCTGGGAATCGAACCCAGGTCCTCTGCAAAGGTAACCAGTGCTCCCAACCACTGAGCCGTCTCTCCAGTCTCTATTGTTTTGGTTTTTGAGATAGGTTTTCACCCAGGCTGGCTTAGAACTCACTATGTAGCAGGTGCTAGTCTCAACCTGGCAGCAATCCTCCTGCCTCAGTTCCCTGAGTTTACAAGTGTGAGCTTCCATACCCAGCTACTACCAAACAAATGAATGAGAGCCTGATGTGTGTGATTTCCAAACCATGCTGCCAGTCCAGACCTCTAACTTTATAAATGAACAAACTGAGGGCCAGAAAAACAAGGGATTTGTCTAAGTCCATACAGAATAAGTAACAGAGCCATAATGATCCCAGGCTTTTTGACTTTTGACTCAGACTTTTTCTTGTATATCAGAGTACTTTATACTTAGAGCCCTATTCCAAAATGTTCCTAAGAAGTTTTTAGAAAATACAAGGTAGCCAAAAATAACAGGGAATGGAGAGATGGCCCAGCGGTTAAGAGCACTGACTGGTCTTGCAGAGGACCTGGGTTTGATTCCCAGCACCCACATGGCAGCTGACAACCATCTGTAACTCCAGTTCCAGGGGAATCCAAGGCCTTCTTCTGACATCTGCAGGTATTGCATGACACAGGTGCACTTACACATGAAGGCAGTACACTCCCGCACATAAAATAAAAATAATAAATAAAATAAAAAATAATAACGGGGAAAGTTAGCAACCACTTACACCCTCAGATAACATTAGAAAAGGAAAGTTACAGTTATAACAGTGAAATATGAAGCATTTGGTTGCCACGGACTGTGTTTGGAATTTGGGATTGTTTCTTTGTTTTCTGAAGTGATGGGAATTGAACTGAATATATATAATTTACTTCACAATGTAAACACTTCATATAAATAATACCTTTGGAATAAACTTTCTTGAAGAAATCATAATTTATTACTAAAAGTTTACTTAAGTTTTCTTAACCAGTCTAACTCTAAAATTGAAATAAAATGTAAAATATGTGACGTTTTAGAATAAACAACAAAGCGGCTAGAGTGGTGGTTGATGCTTGTAATCCCAGCACTCAAGAGGATGAAGCAAGAGGATTGCCTCCAGTTTGAGACTATGCTATGCTGGTGAGTTTGGGGGAAGCACAGAGAAGAGAGGAGTGAGGGAAGGAGGGAGAGAGGGAAGAAGAAAGGGAACTAGAAATAAGATAACTATTTTACTTTTGGTTTTGCAACAGTATTCATTACTGAAACAGTAAATATTTCACCTGCATTACAGTTCAAATGGGTTTACGTAGATTATCTTAGTGAACAAGATAATGAATGTATACCATTGCACCATAAAAAAAATATTATTTCTATGTCAGGCATGGTGGCGCACGCCTTTAATCAGGAGGCAGAGGCAGGCGGATCTCTGTGAGTTCAAGGCCAGCCTGGTCTACATAGTTCCAGGACATGTTTGAGTGGTTGCATGTGGGTGTTAGGAACCCAGGAAGTTACTAAACTTTCCAAGTTCATTTTGTCAAGTCCATTGTCTTTTCCTCAGGAGAAACCTAAAGTCGTCTGTGAGCCTCACTGCTCACCTACCAGCTGCTCTGTGTCCTGTTTCCTTTCATTTTCATGGGGGCTTTTTTCCACCAGATGTCTCTCTTGCTATTGCTCATTCCAACACACAAATTACCTCAGAATATTCTGGACTTCTATTAGTTTCAAGGGTCTGAGTTGAAAGTTAATTTAGGGTCTGGCAAGATAATCCTGTTACAAAAGTTTGAAAAAATAAATTTTAGTTGTAGAGTTCAGAGCCCTTTCCTACTCATTTTAGAAACTCAAAATCCTATGTAAAACAGACTAAGAGGCCATTGTTAGATCTCAATATATTGGAATGCTGCTAAACGCATGCTCAGCAGTAAGTCCGGGCTACCCTGTATAGCATGGAGCACTCTCCATTCTATCATGGGAAGCCTAAACCTCTGCTGTCCAGAGTAGCAATGGCCACCTGTGGCTTTGGGGTCCTGGAAATGTGATTACTTCTCACTGTAGTCACAGGTGCTGTGATTTAAAATGCATGCCAGACTGCTGAAGACTTAGTACAAAGAAAATAATGTAGCTATCTCATTAATTATATTTCTTATGATTACATGTGGAAACGATACTATTTTAGAAACATTGGGTCATCTAAAACACATTATTAACATCAATTTTACCAGTTTCTTTTTCTTTTAAGATTTTTATTTGTGTGTGTGTGTGTGTGTGTGTGTGTGTCCACAGAGGTCAGAAGAGAGCATTGGATCCCCTGGAGTGAGCATTACAGGTAGTGTGAGCCACCTGATGGGGTGCTGGAAACCAAACTCAGGTCCTCTGCAAGAGCAGATGCGCTCTTAATGCCAAGCGGTCTCTCCAGCCCCATCTTCTTACTCTTCTCAGTGTAGCTACAGAACAATCTGAATTACATATATGACGCATATTTGTGACTCACATTATGTCTCCATAGGACATATAGTTTCTATAGTTCGTGATGTTTTATTTTTCCTGTTGTTGTGGATAGTCTAAAAGAAGCAAAATCCTTCTGTGAGAACTTGTACCTTCAGTGAGAACTAGAAATCGAAAGAGGAGTGAAAGAGTGCACAATAAACCTTCACTTCCTTTCTGCTCAAAGCCAAAAACACTCTACAGTGAAGACTGCTGTAACAGTTAGTTATTAAAATATTACTTTTCCAAGAAAACAAATACGATAAAAACAATGGTTTATGATTTTGAAGTTTACTTTCTTCAGCCCCTCAGTTCTCGGAGTGAACAGAAATTAGAAATAAATCAGTTCCTTACCCCTCTATCAAATTTCAAGTTGTAAGACATTCCAAAGTTCTAGTTAGCAAAAAATAGTACCGTGACGTTTTCAAAAACGGGTGCTAGAGAGATGGTTCGGAAGTTAAGAGAGTGGACTGCTCTTGCAGAGGACCCAAGTTTGACTCCCACACTGGGTGGCTCACAACTGTGTGTAACTCTAACTCCAGTGGAATCTGATGCCTTTGGACTCTACTGGCACTTGCACTTACATGCGCACACACAGACACACACAAATAGACATAATTAAAAATAATAAAAGTATTTTAATTAAAAAAGCAAGCATTATTGGGCATTAGTGTATCCACATACTAATGTCTTCTTCAAATGTGCCTTCATATTCAGGGCCATTCAATTCTAATAGGCATTAAAAAAAACTGATCAAAGTTTATGGTCTAGGCAAATGAAATATAACATGGTGCGGCATTTTGGAAAACCTACTGGCATTACTTTCTACTCCTAAGCAAAATCCCAGTGCATGGATATTGATATAAAAAGTACAAAAAAGTGTATAGCCAGACTGTTCATAATAGTGAGAAAAAAACTGGAAACAGGCCATCCACAGGTGAATTCATACAATAGGCACAATACACATACAAGACACAGAAGTAAATTAAATAGCCACTATTACATACTAACAGTCAACGAGTCTCACAAAGATAACACTTAGTAAAAGAAACAGCTACATAAAAGACAATATACTCTGTATGGTTCTATTTAAGTAAAATTCAAGCACGGAGAAAATTAACTTATGGTCTTCACAGAAAGTAGCAACTGGGAGAGGTTTCTGGGCACTGAAACACGTCCTTTTACCCAGGCAGGAGCAACATGGACATGTCCACTTTGATGAAGGAGCTACACATCATGACTTGCTCATTTTTCTATATGTTGCATTTAACAAAAAAAATCAGAAAGTACTTATCTGTGCTTATACTAAAATGTGTGTTTGATATTGCTAAAATACTATTAGAAATTTAGGTATTTTTATATTTTTTAATTAACTTGCAAAATAGTCGGTTTTCATATGTTTTTCATAACCCTTAGTTTTGGCTACCCTGTCCTCACTTCAAGAAATTTTAACTGAGATTTAGGCTTGGGGATTTGAGGTTTCTCTAAGACAAGGCTGTGCTGTGTCATTTGGAGCTGGCCTCAAACTCCTACCCGAGAGTGAAGTGAGTCTCCTGTCTTACTGTCCTGAAGAGCTGGAACTGGAAGGACTAGGCACCGTAAGATTTGGGTTTTGTGCTTTTTTTGTGTGAGACAGGGTCCTACTATATAGCTCTAGCTGGTCTGGAACTCACTATGTAGACCAGGCTGGCCTCAAACTCAGAAAGATCCATCTGCTTCTGTCTCCTGAGTGCTAGGGTTAAAGGTGTACACTACCATGCCTGGCAAGGTTTGTTTTTTAATAAAGATTTTATTATTAGTATTATTTTATTAAATTCTTTTTTAATATTTTATTATGTGTATGCATATATTGCCTGCATGTATGTAAGTGCACCCATGTCATGCAATGCCCACGGAGGATAGACGAGGCTATTGAATACCCTGGAACTGGAGTTATGGACAGTTATGAGCTGCCATGTGGATGCTGGGATTCAAACTCTGGTCCTCTGCAAGATCAGTCAGTGTTCTTACCCACTGAGCCATCTCTCTCCAACCCCCTGTTTTATTAAATTCTTTTTTAATATTTTATTATGTGTATGCATATATTGCCTGCATGTATGTAAGTGCACCCATGTCATGCAATGCCCACGGAGGACAGACGAGGCTATTGAATACCCTGGAACTGGAGTTATGGACAGTTATTAGCTGCCATGTGGATGCTGGGATTCAAACTCTGGTCCTCTGCAAGATCAGTCAGTGTTCTTACCCACTGAGCCATCTCTCTCCAACCCCCTGTTTTATTAAATTCTTAAATTTCAAAATTTAGAGGCAGAAGAGTCTTAGAATGACTTAAGCAGCGTACCAAGGTCATATTAACAGCTACAATAAGCTAAAATTAAGTACTTTTGCATTACATTGCAAGGTTTTTTTAATTTGTGAGAGAGAGAGAGAGAGAGAGAGAGAGAAAGAGAGAGAGAGAGAAAGATCTGTGTGTGGGTGTCTGTGAAGACCAGAAAGGGGCATCGGATCTTGAGCTGAAGTTACAGACTGTTGTAAGCTGCCTGATGTGGGTACTGGGAACCAGATCTGGTCCTCTGGAAGAGCAGGAAATACTCTTAACCACCAAACCATCTTTCCAATTCCTCATTACAGGATTTTTCAAGGTTTTAAGCAGCATTAGAGTCCAAGGAGAGACTCGGGGTTTCCTCTGAAATCTTGATGGTTTATAATGTTTTTTTTTAAAAAAAAAAAACAATAAAAAGTACAAATCACCAAATGTCAGGGGTTTGTTTATTTATATACTAGATATTGAACCCAAGCCTTGAACACCAGGCTAGTGACCTGTGGCTGAGCTGTGTGCCCCATCTCACTTATCAGTTACTCATTCCTCTCTTTCAGTTATGAATGACCCTAAACCAAGGAAAAAAGCCACATTCTTTTCCCAATAAATTTTATAAGAACTAGTAATCCATGCCTTTTGATCATTTTTTTTCAAACCTGCTGTTTGGAAGACAGGAATAGAAACATTTGTTTTTAAATAAATACTATATTAGCAACAATATCATCAATATATATTCTCCTACTAATTTTTGCAGCTTGTTTATAAGTAAATTTAGGAGGAAAGAATCGAAAGGAGTTGATTCCTGCTAGAAATACCTTTGAGTCACTAGCAAGTCACAGGATTCAAGAATATAGTCTGCTATTTTTTCCCTCAGATTTTCAAATATGACAACTCTTCTCTGTTTGGTTTTGGGTTTTTGGTTTTGTTTTTTCATTTGTTATAGTTCAGAAATTTAAAATAAGCTATGGGAAATATCTTTTATGTCTGGTCTTTTCAGTTTACTTTCATTCCACCTCTCCTATTTTGTTTGAGGGGGGAAAAAAACAGAGTTCTAAGAAAAGCTTTTATAAAAGGTTCAAAAGTATAAAAGCCATTTCAAGCTCCAGACATTTGTAGCCTTTATTTCTTTAGTCCTGAAAGGGCTTTTTAAATGTTAACGGCCAGGACAGGGCTGCTTTGCTACACTGTCATTCCCAGCCTCCTTCCTTTGTAGTCTGAAGTCCTTCCCCACCCTCCACCCCCAACAACCTCTATACCGGTTTAAAAAAATTAACAAAAACAGATTTCATTCATAATAATGAATGAAACATGCAGAGTTTCTAAGGGCCCATATAGATCGGCCTCTTATAAATCATAAATCACACTGGCTGCTCCTCTAGAGGACTCAGGTTCAATTCCCAGCACCCATGTGGAGGCTAACACCTGTCCTTAACTCCAGGTCTAGGAAATTTGATGCTTTCTTTTGACCTTTGCAACCATTGCATAAAAGGGTGCAGTTACACAAACACAGAGGCAAAGCACAAGAAAATAAAACAAGAAAAAAATGTTAACCATCCAAAGCATGCTCATCTATGTACCTTAAACTTTAAGAAAGGTTTAAATCAATATGTACAGTGTTACCATCCTAGTTTACAAACACACATATATATAATACCAAGTCTGAAAGACAGAGATTATAAATGTATGTATTTCTTTACTTATAGATTCAACCTTGCTAAATAGCCCAAACTGGCTTCCAGCTCATGGGCTTTCTGCCTCATCCTCCTGAGCTGCTGGAATTATAAGTACACATCACCATATCTGGCTCTCATTTTTTAATTTTTCTTTTTTATATTTATTTTCAAAGCACATACATTATTTGTGACAAGGGAAAATATTAATTTAAAAAATGAAGGATGGGGTTGGAGAGATGGCTCAGTGGTTAAGAGTACTTACTGTTCTTCCAGAGGACCTGGGTTTGATTCCCAGCACCCACATGGTAGCTCGTACCCACCCTTAACACCAGTGTCAGGAGACCTGACACCTTGTTCTGGCCTCTGTGAGCATTGTACACAGGGTTGTACTTACATACATGCAGGCAAAACACTCACATACATAATTTTTTTTATTTTAAATAATAATTAACTAATTAACCTAAAGACTAGAAAGATAACTCAGCAATTAAGAGCATTTGCTCCTTTTGCAGAGGATCTGAGTTCAGTTCCCAGTACCTACATAGCAGCTCATAACCATCCATAACTCCAGTTCCAGGGGATCCAATGCCTTCTTTGGGCCTCCTTGGGCACTCCATGCATGTGGTGCCTATACATACATGCAGGCAAAACACTCATAAAATAGAAAAATAATAAAATATTTTAAAGAAAAGATATCATTTGCATATTATGGGTAGGAAATATTTGCTTTGTTCACAGTTTTCTAAAACTTAACTTTTATCTCTAGATTTGTAAATAGCCTAGTCACTCCAAAGATGACCAAAGTACAAGAGAATGGGAGAGATGTTTTGCCACTTCTATAATCTGATAAAGGATTAAAATACAGAATAATGGAACCCCAAAATTTTAATAGCAAAAAAAATAAAACCCACCCAAGTAAAATGTGGGCAATAGGCCTTGTATGAATTGGTGCTTTGTGGTGACTTCAAATGCCTGAGAAACAAACATTTTCAAGGAGGAAAGATTTATTTTGGCTCACAGTTTCCGAGGTTTCAGTCCATGGTCAGTTGAACACATTGCTTTGGGCCTGAGAAAGGCCAAATATCATGGGAGTGGGGAGATGTGGCAAAGGCAGTCAGGAATGCAAGACAGGAAGGGGCTGGGAACTAAGTATGTCTTTGGACATGACCCAATAAACCATTCCCCCTAACCAGGCTCTACCTTCCACAGTTCTACCACCTCCCAATAGTCTAGTCACTTTTTTAACACAGCATTGGATTAATGTATTTATTTGGGAAACAAGCTTTCAATATGTAATACTGTTGGGGAGTGGTGTTGGTATAGGTCAGGAAACTACAGAGCGGACCATCAGAGAGACAAAGTATTGAGGGTTGGGGAGCAGAAAACAAAAGAGCGTAACAGAGTTCGTGGATATAAAAGACCCCTGCAAACTTAGGAAGACCAAAACCCAGCACAGAGCTGTGGAAATGAACAGTAGGCCCCAGTATCAGTGGAAGAATTATTGGCAGCTGATTACTTCTGGATGAGGAAGAGCTGATCTTGAAGGGAGGGACTTCTAAACAGGTTGACTAAACCCCGGTGGATAAACTTGCACTGAGGGACATCTGGGGACACTAACTTTACATAATAAGCCTTAACACAAATGACAGAATGTATGAACCTCAGTGGGGGGGCTATGGGAGGTGCCAAAAGGGAAGGATGAAGGGGGTATAAAGATGATTTTCTGGGCCAGGCGTGGTGGCACACACCTTTAATCCCAGCACTTAGGAGGCAGAAGCAGGGAAATTCTGTGAGTTCAAGGCCAGCCTGGTCTACATAGTGAGTTCCAGGTCAGCTGGGGCTACAGGGAGACCCTATCTCAAAAAGACCAAAAAAAAGAAAAAATTAAACTTGAGTCAGGCATGGTGGCACATACCTTTAATCTCAGCATTTAGGAGGCAGAGGTAGATGGATCTCTGTGAGCTTGGGGCCAGCCAAGGCTCTATTAGTAAGACCTGTCTCAAAAGGAAAGAAACTAAATAATAATAATAATAATAATAATAATAATAATAATAATAAAGGTGGACTTGGCTATTAAAAAAAAAAAGTCTACAGGGCTGGAGAGATAGCTCAGCAGTTAAGAGCACTGACTGCTCTTCTAGAGGACCCAGGTTCAATTCCCAGCATCCATATGGTAGCTACAAACCCTGCTTAACTCCAGTTCCAGGGGAATCTGAAGCCCTCTTCTGACCTCCGCGGCACTGCACAACACAGGTGCATTCACATACATGCAGGCAATACACTCATACACATAAAATAAAAATAATAAATAAAATATTTTTTAAAAAGTCTACAATCTACGAGCCTTTGGGTGGGTGGGAACAAATGTGTCAAACCATAACGGACCTTATGGACAAAAGAGGACACAAATAACAAATAGAGAGATGAAAAAATGTTCACTATCACTAACCATTCGAGAAGCACAAATCAAAATCACAGTATCACCTCACTCCAGAAAGAATGACTATTATCAAAAGTACAAAAGGTAGCAAATGCTGGCAAGGATGTAGAGAAAAGGTAACCTCTGCAAACTCTTGATGGGAACATGTTAGCACAGCCATTATGCAAAGCAGTAGAGAGGTTTCTCAGAGAATCAAAGACAACCATCTACAGCTCAGCAATCATCCAACTGGGTAAGCACACAGGAAATGAAACCGGTCTGTCACTGAGACGCTGCTCTTCCACTTTCACTGTAGCTCTACTGAGAACAGCTAAGAAATGGAGGCAGACTAAGCATCCGTCAATGGATGAATAGATAACATGGTATATATGCACAGTGGAGCACCAGTTAGCCTTACAAAGGAATGAAATCCTGTCGCTTGTGCCAACATGGAACTGGAGATCATCAAGCAAAATTACAGGAAACAAAAAGACAAGTACGAAGTGATTCACTCATATGTAGACAATAAAAAACGTTGAGCTCATGGAAATTGAGTGAGCCTAGAGAGAACAGCGAGAAGAAGGGGGAGAAGATGACCGATGGTACTAAGTTAGAGTCGGATAAAAGTAAGACGTTCTGGGGTGCTACTGCGTGGTAGTGACTACAGATAACAAAGATGTATTGCACATTTGTAAAAGCTAGAAATCAGATTAGGGGACAACACACCTGTAACCCTAGCACTTGGAGACTGACATAGGAGAATCCTGAGGTCAAGGACACGTTGGGCTACACAAAGTTCCAGGCCAGCCTGGGCTGCCCTGTCTGTCTGAGACCCTGTCTCCAAGCATCAGTAAATAAGTAAATAGTTATGAAGAACAGAATACATAGGTTTTCACTCTAAAAATAATTCTATTTGAAGAGCTAGAAGTGCACACTCATGTAGAATAACATAACCCTTAGCGGTTCAGACCCCAGGCACTCGGCACTCCCCATACGAACTCAATGATCGCCTCTGCTCATTTCCATCTTTGACAGTCTTGATTTATTTTGCAAATTGATAAACTGCAATTAAGTCCTATATCCCTTGAATGCAGAAAATGTGGCTCTTCTATACCCATTGCAAGTGTTTGGTAATGCTTTCTTAACGTGCATACTCAAGGACTTTCACAGAATATTTGCGGTAGTACAAACTGTAGATACTTATTAACCACTCTGTACCATTGTGCTAGAAGACACAGAAACAAGCAACGGAGCCAGAAGGTCTCAGTACTGATGGAGGTGTCTACGGGTGCCACTCGAGTACCTTCTTATTTTCACAAAATGAGCACTGCTAAACTTCTGTGCCATATATTTCTGCTCTGCTGCATAATTCCATCCTTACTTCTACCATCTGAACATGAAACTGAGGGAAGTCTGTTCAAATGATAGTCTGTAGTTTTCTGGGGTTTGTTTTGCTTGTGATGATGTTTTACAATAACTTAAAGACAGAAGCAGCTAGATGTGCCAACAAATCTGTTGCAGAAATAAAAGACATGTTGCAAACTTTTCTGAACTTTTGTCAATTAGCAAAGTTAGAATTCTTTAGTAACTACTAACCTTAGTGATACTTTTTACTTAACAGTCTAAAGTAGCTACTGAACCATCTTCTTTTATCAGTAACATAGCTAAGAGTTCTAAATTGTGTTTATTAACAATTTGTCAAACTCATACAAGGTGAATTATAATCCATCCTACCTAAAACTCTGCAACTCATGCAATTTCACTGTAACTGAATTTATAGAAAATAAGTTTTATGCAGTTACTAGGTAAAATATTTTAATTGTAGCAAATAAACCATTTCTAAAATTGCTTTGCTTCCCCATGGGTTTGCTCCTTTTTTATGGCTTATTTTTAACATAGAAATAACAGATTTAGCTGAACTTTATTAAATATGGCTCTAAGGATGTTATTTATACTATTTACTTAAAAGCTGTTCTCTGCTTTCAAAATGAAGGAACAGAACTTGGATCTATGACTGCATGAATTAAGAAACTGTGTCTTCCAATCGGCACAGTTTGATGTCAGGGGAGAGGAGCTGTTTTTGTTTTGTTTTGTTTTTGTAGTTTCTTTTTCAATTTTCTGCGTATGAGTGTATTGTCTGCATGTATGTAAGGGCGCCAGTGTCATGCAATGTCCACAGAGGTCAGAAGAGGTTGTCAGATTCCCCTGGAAGTTACTGCCTGGTTGCTAGCCACCATGTGGGTGCTGAGACTTGAACCTGGGTCCACTGCAAGAGCAGTCAGTGCTCTTAACCACTGAGCCATCTCGCCAGGCCCTGTTTTGTTTTTTGAAATGGCCCAGGCTGGCCTTAAAGTGGCCCAGGCTGGCCTTAAAGTCACTATGTAGTGCAGAATAATCTTGGACTCCTGATTCTCCCACCACTATCTCCCAAGGTTAAGGTTGCAGGCATGGCCACTCCCACTCTGGGCACAGTTCTACAATAGCTCAACAATCATTTGAAACTTAAGAAAATAGTATTTCTATACAGAAAGCTAACCAGAATAACTTGAGTACATAAGTTAATAGCTAAGCTTTGTTTCACAGACCACTCAATATAGAAATTTATACTAGACATGTACTGTCATACCATGTGTTTACTTTAAAACTCGATTGTTTGATCAAGGACAGAAAGCTTTAGAATAAGTAAGGAAAGATCGCTTCTCGGCCTTTTGGCTAAGATAAGAATAGAATACGTAAGGAAGAGCATCTTGACCATTAGATTCAAATGTGGTTAAAAACTCAAATGCCTTGGGGACTAGAAAGATGGCTCAGGGCTTAAGAGCACTGGTTGCCCTTGCAGAGGACCCTGGTTTTGCTCCCAGCCCCAAGGCAGCTAATAACCCTCAACGCCAGTACTAGAAGAATGGATGCCCTTTGGTCTCCAAGGGCAAAGCATGCATGTGGTACCTTACGGGACAGTGCAATGTCTTGGAACTAGAGGTGACAATTCAGGCTGTGAAGGTTATTAATGTACTAAATACCACCGAAGTGTAACTTCAAAGGGGTTAATTTTATGTTATGTGAATCTCGGGGAGGCTGAGCGCGGGTGAGACTCCCGGGCAGCACTCATCCTTGCGGGGATCCCGATGGGAAATGCCGAACACACTCGCCGTTTTAAATTTTAAGAAAAATTTAAAAGATACGGCTGTTCTGACAGAGGCAGACGTCACTTGGTAAAGGCTCCAGCATATAATCTCTAAACCTGTGAGAAGTTCAGGAAGGTCGTTTCTACCTATTCCATACAAAGCCGGGTGGAAAGCGTTCCAGAACTCCCTCGGGTGACCTCAGTGCCGAAAATAGCCAATTACCCAGCAATCAAAGCCATACTGAACTCACTGCAGTTGAGTTATCTGAAAATGTCAAGAAATTCATCAGAGCTTTTTAAAAATCCCACCAGCAATAGAGAGCACACATACGGCTGGGAAGAGAAGCCATTTTTTAAAGGGTTTTTGTCTTGGGCGGAAGGACTCGTATTCAATAAGCCTCAACCACTACTTTTAAATCTAGGTGATTAATTATGACGGAATGCATTCGCCAACAGGGCAGAATCTCACAGAGAAATGAGAAAGCCCACTCTCAAAGCCCAGCAGTAGCGTAGGGACGAAGCGCTCCACCAAGGCTCAGCACCATACCCCTCCGCGGGAAAGCGCCCTCCAACACGGCGAGGAAGGCGCAGCTTCCGAGGGCACTCCCGCCACGCAGCGCGAGCTGCGCCACTCGGCCTTCTGGGAATCGTAGTTTCAGTTCCAACCGGCGGGTTACTCGACTCAGTAAAGACCGAACCCGGAAAAACTACAACTCCCAGAGTGCTCCGGGGTGGCAAGCGGCCGAAGCCGTGACGACTGTGGAGGAGAAGGCCCGGAGGGGCTCTGCGTTTTGGAGTGGCGTTGCTTGGGCCGGTGGCAGATTGCGGGCTGCGGGTGTCCGGACGGAGGAGAACGGCTAGTGTGTTCGGCATTTCCCGTCGGGATCCCCGCAAGGATGAGTGCTGCCCGGGAGTCTCACCCGCGCGGGGTGAAGCGCTCAGCCTCCCCCGACGATGATGTAAATAACAATGGATGAGGGTTGCGGCCTACTAAAGGCTGGGGTAGGCCGGGAAGGGCAGACGGGCGAGGAGGAAGCGCCCGCGGTGGGCCCCAGGGGGAGGGCCGAGCTGGAAGGAACTTGGGGAATGGTTGGGAGGGATCGGAGGGTTTGCAGAGGCCGGATGCAGAGAGCCCGAGGCCTGCGTGGGCGGGTGGGGGAGGAGGCGACGGAGGAAGGGAAGGAGCGCAGGCCCGAGTCTTCCTGTGTGCGTTGGGAGGACGGGCTAGGCATTTCCACTTGCGGTAGACGCGTCCAGCCACCGTCCTGTTTAGGGTTAAAACACTCCCCTGACAGTGAAATGTTCGATTACAATTTAACAGCTCTTCCGACCTCAGCTATTTTTTGCTGTGTACTGTGAATAACTCCCTCTGCACTAGCCAGTAAAACAGAGAACAGCTTTCAGCCGAGGGTTGTACTAGGTAATGTGGTAAACGGAATAATGGCTAGGTCTAGAAGCCCATTTTCATGCCAAATACCTTTTCTCTTTACTTCGCATTTCCCCGTCACGCCTTCAGCTTATCAGTTTAAATAACAAACCATCGCTTAAGGTGAAGTGTTAATTATTGACTGCTGTGCCACATGTTGGGACTTGAAAGAATCATAAATATGATGCTTATGTTAGGCTTTACTGAGTATTTGTCTTAGCCCTAGCGCAATGCCATGGAAACTGTGAGTAACCAGTAAACGTAAGTCTAGGACCTTCATATAAGGAAATGCCTTGGGAACGTTGATGGGGAAATTAGTGGGAAAGGGACAGTAGGAAAGTCATCTTTGAAACAGATGGAAGCACGACTAATTTCAAGTTGTTTAATGCACTATCAGTTTCTAAACTGTAGAGTTCATGTATTGTGGTGCACTTAAGTGTCTTTCATAATGTCTTATGAGCTATAAAAATGTTCCCTGAATACTCTTTTGTATTTAATGAGAGAGTATTAACAGCCACACGTCTTCGGGTGGAAGCTGGAGTGAGGTCCAGAGTAGCAGGGGTGCTCAAGTACATTTTAGCACTGTAGAAAGCTTAGTACTCAGTAAAAATTGGGGGATGAATGCTTGGCTACTGAGATTTATTCATCCCCTCTAGTCTCAGTGCTGCTGGAATTTAGATCTTATAAGTAGTATGCATTTATTAGGAATTTATCTAGGCTTCTTAGTAACCTAGATTTTTAAAGATCTAAAAAGCTGTTAGATTGTTTTCCTGATACTCTGAATTGATTACTAGAATGTCACATAACCTGCTTTGCTAAACTCAGAAAACAATTTTTGAACTTGACCAAAAACTCCAGGTGACCTTAGTAATGTAACAGAAAGCTTTTGTTGTTCGTTTTTTTTTTTTTTGGTGTTTTATTTTTTGAGGCAGGGGTCTCCCTGTAGTCACAGCTAGCCTGCACCTTGATATGTAAACCAGTGATTCTCTGAGATCTGCCTGCCTCTGCCTCCCAAGTACTGAGATTAAAGATGCTAACGAGAAGGCTTTTGGTAAAATCAGTTTAAACTAAATGACCTTTAATACACTTCCAATCCTGTAAGTATTGTCTTTAAAGAAGATAGAGTTGGAAGTCAAATTGAGACCTGGGACTTCAATATGTGCTCATAAAAAAATAATTGTTACTGGCGGGGCGTGGTGGTGCACACCTTTAATCCCAGTACTCAGGAGGCAGAGGCAGGTGGATCTCTGTGAGTTCAAGGCCAGCCTGGTCTACATAATGAGTTCCAGGACAGCTGGGGCTACAGGGACACCCTGTCTCAAAAAGACCA
>NW_008355789.1:9025434-9046357 GCF_000622305.1 Nannospalax galili
CTGGTCTACATAATGAGTTCCAGGACAGCTGGGGCTACAGGGAGACCCTGTCTCAAAAAGACCAACAACAACAAAAAAAATTATTGTTACTAATGTTGTGATACAGTTACCAATCCCTCAACAGTGATTTTTGTAGTCAATTTCTCCCATATATTTTTATTATTTTTACTACTTGGAAGTTTGTTTTGTTTTCATTGTTTTGGGGGGTTTTGGGGTTTGTTTTTTTTTTCTTTTTTTGAGACAGGATCTCACCATTTAGTCCTGACTTACCTGGAACTCGTTATGTTTACCAGGCTGGCCTCAAACTAACAGAGATCCACCTGCCTCTGCTTCCCCAGTGCTGGGACTAAAGGGGTGTGCCACCCACACCCAGCCTTGGAAATTATTTTTTAACTCATCCATATTTTTTAAATGTACTTTGCAATTGTAGAAAATCAACTAACTGGCTGGGCGTGGTAGTGCACTCCTTTAATCCCAGCACCCGGGAGACAGGCAGGGGGATCTCTGTGAGGTCAAGGCCAGGCTGATTTACATAGTTAGTTCCAGGTCAGCTGGGGCTACTGGGAGACCCTGTCTTTAAAAAAAAAAAAGAAATCAACTACCTTAGTATCCACTGGATATAAAAGATTAGATTCTTTTGTCCAGTGACCTTACATACACTTGGGAGCAACAAAATACTTTTGAAAGAAATAACAGACGAGGAATTCCAGTAGACTCATAGGAACATTTGAATTTGCCCTGTTCTTTTTTTCTAGTTCCCTGTCTAGAACTTGTAATGCTAATTACTCTTGCCTTTACTTCGCCTTCACATCTATTCACCAGTGAAAGACTTTCTTTTCCCCCTACAGATTAAGAGTTATGCAATTTGGGAGTCTTTTAGATAGACCTACTGAAGGGGTACTCCCAATTGCCTCACCCTGCATCCCTGTTCAGCATGGAAGATGCCAGAGCGGTCTGCATCCCAATTCCCTATCGGCAAGTTGGGTAACCTCTTCAGAGGATGGTGTGATAAGAATAGGAGGTAGGAATTGGCTAGGCAGTTAGGGTAAAAAGACCCCAAAGAAAAGTAGCCAGTTTCTTGGCTAAAAGTCCTTGGGCCTCTTAGCAACATACTCTGATCCAAAGGCAAAAAATGTCAAAAGTATTTGGGATCTTTAATCTTTAAAAGATTTTAGGGTTACCTCTTCAAAGGGGGAATTGTTAGAGTAGCAAAAAGCCCTGTCCTAAAAAAAAAAAGAAAGAGTACATGAAGTTAGTTATCAGAAAAAAGTGATAGGGAGATATGGAAGGAGTTGGAGGGGAGGGAGTGGGCATGGATTTGATCAAAACACCTTATATACGTGTATGAAATTCTCAATAATTTTTTTTAAAGAATTAAATGACAGAATATAATGCTAGAAAAATGATGAAGGAAACTCATATAGGCACTGGGATATGTATATAAGGAGGAAGCTTGATGGCAATTTTATAGGAAAGAATAATAAAGGAAACTTAATGGAGTTCCATTGGTTTGGTTGGAGCAGAGAAATGAGAGCTGTGTTAACAGTGGAGGTTCATTTTTTAGTAACTGGTAAAGAATCACTAATGTGTCAGGCACCATGTGTCTTTCAGAATGTAGCACTTTGGGGCCTGGAGACATGGCTCAGTGGTTAAGAGCACTGGCTATTCTTGCAGAAGACCTGGGTTCAAATCCCATCACCCACATGGCAGCTAACAACTGTCCATAACTCTAAAAAAATTTTTAAATAAAAATAAAAGAATGTAGCACTTTGGAAGGGAAGAACCAAAAAGACTGCTTTTAAAAAATAGGATTAGAGATTGTAGAAGATAGGGTTACTTAGACAAAAACACTGTGAAGATATTTGCTGCTGTCTTTCTGCAGGTGTGTGTATGTGTATTGATGCTGAAACCAGAGCCTTGTGTATAAGTACACCCTACACTGAGCTATAGCCCCAGCTGTGTTTGCTGTTTTAATAGAGAAAATCAGAAAAGTTGGATTTTAGATAGATTTGTTTTTAATTTAATTTTTGCCATTTTGCTGCTGTAGTAACTTATAGAAAGAACCCTATCTATTTGGTCCTGTGTGATATGCTAAGAAAAATAGCAGAGATTTTAGCCAGAGTATGGAAGAGGTAACTGGCCTCTCTGAGCCTTGATGTACTTTATTTGTTAGTTTGTTTATTGGACTGGTGTGAGGAGCTGTAGAATGGAGGCGAAAAATTACTTTTATAAAACACCCAGGTGGAGAAGCCCTTATGCTGGGAACAAGTAGTAGTGTTTCTGGTTTCAGAATTTGTTGGATTTTGAAATATTTTCATATACATAATGAGCTATCTTAAGGGTCGTATCCAAGTGTAAATGGGGGAGTTACCAGTTTCATACACAAACATGCCTGGAGGTAACTTTGTACAGTATTTTGGATGGGCATTCCACTTAATTGACTTACCAAGTGAGGTCAGGTGAGGGATTTGTCCCATGTTGACACTCAAATTTTGGATTCAGAGCTTTTCAGGTTTTCAAGCTACAGATGCCCAACTTGTATACAGCTCTTACGTGCTTTATTAAGACAGTTACTTTTTGTTGGTGGTGGTGGGTTTTTTTTTGCGGGAAAGTTGTTTGGGGTTTTGTACATGCAAGTGCTTTACCGCTGTGCTGCCCTTGGATTTTTGGCACAGGGCCTACTACGTAGCTCAGGCTGGTTCTTAACTTGTTATGTAGCCCCAAGATAGCCTCAGACTCAGGATGCTGCTACCTCTGCTATCTGGGATTGTAGGTACACATCACCACACACAGTCTGCCTAAGACAGACCAAGTTAAATGTCAGGTCTTGGCTCACAGAGCAAATAATTTAATAATAATAAGAATGAGGCACTCATACTTTAATATCATATTGAGCTAGAAACAATTAAGACTAATTGACCTATAAAAAGATCTGGGTACTCACATGGAAGGGAGTAGAGATTTGTAACTTAGGTAGCCAAAATTATGAGAACATATACTCCCCTCCACTAAGTAGAATTTAAAAGAACTGCACTTTGGTCTGGTGTGTGCAAATGTTTTAACCCCATATGCCCAGAAGAAGCTCTCATTGGTTTTTATATTATTCTAGTCTTTATGAATCCTTTTCAGAAGAACAAAAGGGTAAAATAGAAATTACTATTAAGAATTTAATGTAAATTTAACGGTAACAAATCCAGATTTCTACTGTACAGTGAAAAGTCTGTATACCCAAAAAGTTAGTATCTGTGAATACAGCTAATTGCTCATCAACTGTCACGTGTGAACTTGGAACATATCTATTTCTAATGGATTTTAGCTTTTTCATTCCTTCTACTCCTTGGATTTGCATAATCAAAATGTAATACTTGGGTCAAGAACTTTGATTACTTAGAATTTTGTGTTTGAGAAAGGTTTGTTACCTTTGCTCCATAATGGCAAAACACATTCATTTTTGTATTAGCTCAGTTAGAATGACCAACCCCGTGACTGTCTTCGTTTCTGTGCCATTGCTGTCCTTTTCGTCACCCTTGGATACATGCTGCCTTCAGCCTGTGTCCACTTACAAATCAAGTAAATTTTGTTGAACAGCTATAATGAAGGGTAAAGTAAAAGTCAAACCTCCTTTCACAGAAATGAGCTGGGCCAGTCCTCACCGCATGGCAGCCCTTCCTGCTGAGGGCCCGGAGCGGAGCGCCGTGCTGTCTTCCGTCTTTCTGCTTTTGTCTCCATGGGTTGGTTCTTGGCTTGGACAGAGCTCACTGGTGTTTTATAATGCAAGCGCACAGAATTCCATCCTCATCTTTAGTCGTAGTGCTATACTTTTTTGCTTGCTGGTTTTTTTGTTTTGTTTTTTTTTTGTATCCTGATTGTGAAATGCCTTCTGTCAGTCTCTTCTCTTTGCCATTATGGGTGGAAAATTAGAAATTCTGAATAGAGATGTGAGGTTTTCTTGACATTTTGACAATGTAATTGTACTTAGGCCACAGTACAATGAGAAAAGTCTTTCCTTATTTTGTTTTCTTATTTTTCGTATGGTTGGAAGTGACTGATGGTTTATAATGAAATCTTGTACTTGTTTCAAGATGTAGAGAAAGGTATGTTACTAGGATTTTATAATAATTTGGCAAAATGGTTCAGTGAACCATTGTTAATTGAAAGATACAATGAATTTTACTTTCTTTAAAAAGAAATAAATTCCCCCGTATTTGAAAGTGATTGTGGACTGCCTGTACCCTGATCATTGATAGTGTAGGGAGAGGATACAGAAGCCTTTCCCCTTGTTCAGAGGGTTCACTGTTGTCCTTAACAAACGTGATGCTTTCCCACACCAAAAAAGAAAGGAAGGAATTTTCTTCTTTTCTTCGGGAGCCCTTTAAGAAACACTAAAAATATGACATTTCAGTCCTAATAATTAAAATTTCTCAAAAAAAAATTTTTTTTTTTTTTTTGGTCTTTTGAGACAGGGTCTCCTTGTAGCCCCAGCTGTCCTGGAAATCACTTATGTAGACCAGGCTGGCCTTGAACTCGCAGAGATCCACCGGCCTCTGCCTCCCAAGGGCTGGGATTAAAGGCATGTGCCACCACACCCGGCCTTATATTTTTTATTACATTGTATGTGTGTGTGTGCGTGTACATGTGAGCAAAACTGTGCCACGTCACATATGTGGAAGAAAAGGACAGCTTGTGGGAGTCAGTTCTCAATCCTTCCACCATGTGGGTTCCAGGGATCAAATCAAGCTTAGGTCAGTCATGCTTGGTAGCAAGCTCCGTTTTTAGCTTAGCCATCTTACTGGCCAAAAGCCAGCATGTTTCAGTTAACAGTCTTAGCAGTTTCCAGTATTGGGCTCTCTCGGCCCCTTCAGAGCTCACACAATAGCTGTCAACGTGTAGTGCAACATCACTTGGAATTTTAGAAGTTCAAACCCTGGAGCACAAGATCCAGTGAATCCAAAATTCAGGAGTATATAAATAACAATGTAAGCCTTTGGGGTGATTCTGATATTTGCAAACTTTAAAAACAGAACTCTGAGGGCTGGAGAGATGGCTCAGCGATTAAGAGCACTGACTGCTCTTACAGAGGACCCGGGTTCGATTCCCAGCACCCACATGGTGGCTATGAACCCCTTAATTCAAGTTCCCGGGGGAAATCCGAAGCCCTCTTCTGATCTCCGAGGCATTGCACAACACGGGTGCACCCACGTATGTGCAGGCAATACACACATACACATAAAATAAAAAAAAATATTGAAAAAAAAACTCCACTGTAAGAGAAGTAAAGGGTTCTGATACTAAGTAAAGGGTAGAAAAGAGTGTTTGAACTCAATGTGATGCATTTGGTTAACTTCCTGAGAGAACCATGAGTCCTGCTTAGTTAAAATGGACAGAAAAAACTATATTTTTCAAATCTGTTTTTATGCAAAAAATTTATCAGCTACCTTCTCTTCCAGCTTGGATCTAGCAATTGGGAGGCAGCAGACTTGGGCAACGAAGAGAGGAAACAAAAGTTCTTGCGGCTCATGGGCGCGGGGAAGGTGAGCATTGGATGTTCTGCATTTTCCTCTTTGAAACAGTACTGGGTTTGTATACTAAGGAAGGACTGGGTGCCCGCGGGTCACATTTTCTTCTATGTGATTTATTTTTGGCTTTGGGAAATATTTGAATTTACATTATTTCTGAACCAATTCTAGGCCTCCTCTGTACCTTTGACAGTATGGTTAGAGACTTTATGGAGAAAAATTTGATTTGAGGAAAGGAAACCTGGAAGTTTGTGTTTGCTGCCTGCGTGATGGTTTTCATGGAAGGCATTTCTAGGCACATTATCAGAAGCCTTTGTCCAAATCAGAAGTCAGTATTTCATAGCTCTCTCCAGCCCTTAAAATAGTAGTCCAAAGAATAGCCTTTATCAGACACCTGATTTTAAAGATGCTTGCAGATATTTTAAAATGTTTCTCAATTTAATAAAACCATAGAAGGTATAATGTACAAGTTCTAGGAAAATACTGAAAACCTTTCTTTTTCTTAGCAGTTTAGTTTTACAGACAGCTACAGTGATTGCTAAACGTTGTAAACAAGTAAACTTACTTTCATATCATTGTCCCAATGGTCTTCCTACAAACTAAATTTTTTTGTTTTGGGGTTTTTGTTGTTGTTGCTGTAGTTTGAGACAGGGTCTCCCTGTAGCCCCAGCTGGCTTAGAACTTGCTATTTAACCATTCCAATGGGGACAGGTCGCACATGCCTTCAAGGCCAGCCTGGTCTACATAGGGAGTTCTAGGCCACCCAGGGCTACACAGTGAGAGACTTTTTGAAAGGGAGGAGGGAAATTCCAGCCCAATCTGTGCCCTTTTTGTCTCCTTTTCTCCTCTTACTGTGCTCTGTATTGTCTCAGTGGCACTAACTACCTGCAGGCATCCCATCACTTCCTTAGTGATTGCATTCCTATATCCCTTTCTAATCCCTCCCTTCCTAGGATGTAAGTTCTATAGAGGCGGTGATCTTGATTATTCTTCTGTCTCCAGGATATTCCAGAAGCCTGGGGTAATTTCCACTACCGGGTAGTAGAATCCCGTTAATTACATTAAATTAGTGATCTCAGTTTTAATACATTTTTACCTTTTTATAGAAAGAACACACTGGTCGGCTCGTTATAGGAGATCACAAATCAACATCTCACTTCCGAACAGGTAAGAAAGTAAAGCGTGATTGAAACAGAGCTAAGTCTGTGTGTGAAATAGCCATACATCTCTAGAGATGTTCTGTGCTTACTCAGTTCTGTTAATTAGAAGATTCTAGGGGAGACTAGAAATAGATTTCATGGTAAAACACTTGTGCAGCATGTGCAAGTCCCTGGGTTCCCAGCACCAGAAAAGAAAAAATAAAGGAAAAACTTTTTAATAAAAACTGAAAATGAATTGGATTTTAATTCAGTCTGCTAGAAAGTAATTAATCTTGGATGTTACTAATTAACAGCATAATGATCTAAATTAAATGTAGCAAAATGTTTAAATTATTTAGCTTTACTATCTTATGTAGTGCATTTTAGAAATTAATTGTTCTCTTGTTTTTCTGGTGTTAAATAATTATTTCACATGATTTGCATTATCCTGTAAGGCAAAACATCAGCTTTGCAGAATGGGAGTGCATTCTAACATAATTTCTTATTTGAAAATTGAGTTTTGGCTGGGTGTAGTGGTACACACCTTTAATCCCAACACTTGGGAGGCAGAAGCAGGTGGATCTCTGTTAGTTGGAGGCCAGCCTGGTCTAACTCCAGGCTAGCTGGGGCTACAGGGACTGACCCTGTTTCAAAAAAAAAAAAAAAAATTGAGTTTTAACAAAGTAAAATGACATGTCTGAAAATGCCATATTGAAATCCATCACTGTGTGCTCAGTAATAAATAATAAAAATCAAGAGCCTATGAATAAAAATAATCCAAAGCACCAACGTTTGTGATTGAAACCTGAATTGCCCTCTCATAGATTAAAGTGCCATCCCAAGAACCTTTGCTGGTGTTGGTAATACTTCCTCCATAGCTGGTTGTTCAGTGTTCTAATGTGCATACTGGATATATGTAAATATACAAATACTGCGTGATTAAGTAGTTATTTTTTAGTTTATTTGCTTCAGTATGCCTAGGAGAGGCATAGAAGAGGACCACTACAAGGTCACTTTATGTATCTTTGGACCAGAACTGCCCACACTGTTACAGTCTCTCCTCAAAAACATGATCTTGTTTGTTGGAAGTTTTTTAGGTGACTTCGAGAAAACAGTCCTTAAACACTTAAGAGGGTTAGTTACTAAAAAGGTAATCATAAATACATATTTTGGTTATTTTATTGTTTGCTAGGTAACCACCTATGGTATAGAAACTATCCACAGAATTCATTGTAATATTAGTCACAATTAAGAGAATTCAGCCCTGAATATAATAGCATCTGTATTATGGGCTTTTTGTGTAATCAAATGTTTTTATTAATTTGACTAAACATAACCAAAGTACAATGGACATGCAGGGGAAGAAGACAAGAAGATTAATGAGGAACTGGAGTCTCAGTATCAGCAAAGTATGGACAGTAAACTATCAGGAAGATACCGACGGCATTGTGGACTTGGCTTCAGTGAGGTAGTAACTAACTTGTTTTCATTGATTGGGACAGTAATTTCAGTTTGATAATCATTTAGGTCATAGTCTTATTGCCCATCTGTGTCACTAGATGATCAGAAAAGTTGTTCTAAAGGATTTGAAAATGAGTTTTCTAAGATTGACGTAGTGTAAATTCTGCTAAATCTTGTTTATTTTTATGTGTATGAGTGTTTTGCCTGTGTTTATATAAGTGCACCACGTGCATGCAGTGCCCTAAGAGACCAGACAAGTGCACTGAATCCCCTGGAACTGGAGTTACAGATGATTTTTAGCCACCATGTGTGCTGGGAACCCAACCTGGGTCATCTGCAAGAGTAGCCAGTGTTCTTAACCAGTGAGCCATCTCTCCAGCCCCAATTCTGCTTAATCTTAGGGTACATCTTTAATAGACATGAATAACATGCTTACAAGGTAGGTAAAATATTTCATGCTGGAGAGATGGCTCAGCGGTTAAGAACACGGACTGCCACATTCAGTTCCCAGCACCCGCATGGCTGCTAACAACCGTCTGTAGTTCCAGTTCCAGGAGATCGATGGCCCTCTTCTGACCTCCTTGGGCACTGCACAGCACAAGTGCACTTACGTATATGCAGGCAATTCACTCATGCACATAAACTTTTTTAAAAATAGTAAATAAAATATTTTTTAAGCACTAGCTTAGGCAGTTTCTTTCTCCCCTGCTTCCTAGGTGATCTCTCTCAATATAAGCTGGCACAGTGATTAGTTTACTGACTGATGCTGTTTGAGGAAAGTGAAATATGGTGATTTCAAGCTGAGGAAGATGCATGGAGAATGGTCTTAAGAAGCTTTTAGAATCTGGAAGTTCTGTCCCCAGTCCCCTTGGCCATAGTTTGAATAGTTCTGAAGTACTGCTCTAATGTAAAGTGGGCTCTTAAGACTGACAGATTTAACACCGTTACAGTTTGGGGACTGGCTGACGGTGCTGGTTTTCTGAAGAGGCCTTTTGATACGTGTTTTAGGTGGAAGATCACGATGGGGAAGGTGACGTGGCTGGAGATGATGATGATGATGACGATTCGCCTGATCCTGAGAGTCCAGATGACTCTGACAGCGATTCCGAGTCTGAAAAGGAAGAGTCTGCCGAAGAGCTGCAAGCTACCGGGCACCCTGATGAAGTGGGAGATCCGAAGAACAAAAAAGATGCAAAAAGCAATTATAAAATGATGTTTGTCAAATCCAGTGGTTCCTAACTCCTAGACACCTGGTCTTTGTATTAAAAGGAAGCCTTACTGTTATAATGCACAGTGGAGGACTGCTTATCGAGCACAGACCTTTGTATTATAATTTTTAAAAAGGCCCTTTTAAATAACTACAAAGAGTGTTTGCTTTCAAATGCCTTGGGTTACACTTTTATGGGCATGACTATAACCATTTTGTAAAGAGTAAGAGTTGTATAAATAAGAAATAAACGCAGTACTCTGCCTCCTTCCATATTGGCATCGGCAGCCCCGACCACCTTTTTACCCCTTCAGATGCATTGTGGGAGGGAGAACAATTACTTTGTTTGTGGTAGCTTCCATCTTTTATCTTTGGTTTGTTCCTATTTTTCTCTTCTAAAATTTTATTTGATACTGTGACATGTTTGTGAGAAATGTTCCTTGATTACACTTGGTTAAAGTAGGACTTTTCATCATGGATATTTCTGCTGCCAATCACAGTCTAAATTATTGTTGACAAAAGACCAGATACTTGCTTTACTAACTCAGCTCTTCCCTTCTGGACCAAAGCAGCACACAAGCAAGTACAAACAGCGCTGGCACCTGTTGGGATGGGGTTCAGCTGTCCTATTCAGAATGTTACGAACCCAAGTCCTTATATAACTAATTTCATTGTATGTTAAAGTTTTGATAAAATTTGGCCAGTTTTTACAGAAGAAATTATTTCTCTGATCATTTAGTCCTGTATATTTAGAAAATATGTAAAACTGGATTTTTTAAGGTACTATGTGACCAAAGTTCCTTTTCTTCTCCCCCTAAGGTCTAAATAAAGAGAAAGCAGTTTCCCATATTTGGTTGCGATACCTTTTTCCTCACTGTCTATAAACGAAGAGCAGGTTTATAGAATAAGGATGGAAAGGTGCTCACTCTGTGCTGTTACCTTGGTTATCTAATCACTAAAGTGTTTGTAATGGTACTGCTGCTTCTGTTGGAGTGAGATTAGAATCATCTGACTGTTATGTGGTTAATTTGTACAGTGGATTAACAGATGCATTATGGGTTAGTGGATGGATCTCTGAATAATTGGCTTCAAAATCTTAAGTTCAAAGATGAGTCAAACCTGTGTGAGCTGATCTCTTACACATCTAGATGTCTAAGTATGCGTTTGATGTGTTGGACTTTTTAAAACTCCCGTCTTTGAAGTTTAGAATGTTAGAGAAGTAGACTCAGAACAGGTGGTTCTGGTTTATAGAGACTACATTCTGCATTTTCCCCCAAGGGCCTTTTCATTTAATTTCTCACATTATGAAAGTAGGTACTGCCCTATATGTTTAAAAAAAATAGTCTGGGTGATAGCCAGTATGTGTGACCAACACTTGGTTTGAAAAAGTTTGGATTTATTCAAGCAGTTTAGTCTGAATATTGATTTTCAAGTCTAGCCTCTGGGATTGCACATTATAGTTCATTTGAGTAGAAGATGGAAAATGATTTATGCTTAAGAACAGAAGTGCTGGCCTGTAGTCCCCGGCTGAGGCATGAGGAAGGCCACGTGTTTATGGCTGCTTAGAGGAAAGGGAGGCTGGAGATAGGAGCGGATGAGGAGAGCACTTTCCTGGCACGTCCAAGGCTATGTTCCATCCCCGGGGCCACAAAAGAATGGAAGAAAGACCGGTATGTTTTTGTATTCTCATTAATTCGTTGTTAAAAATGCTGGACTATTTGTGAAGTGTCATTGTTGCATAAATAGAAGTACCTTCTAAAGTAACTGCACTGGAAGACCTTTTTACTTCAAGTAGAAAGATGCTGATTTCAGTTAGTCTGTAACTGAACTCTAAGGAATTTAGGAGTTGAAATAGATTTTGACTGGGACTGGAGAGATGGTTCAGCGGTTGAGTGCATACTGCCGGTGCGGAAGACCCGAGTTTGGTTCCCAGCACCCGTGTCAGGGATCTCACAACCAGCTCTAACTCCGAGAGCTCTGGCCTCCCGCACACACACACACCTCCCCTACATTCACACATGGATACAGTTAAAAATAGCTTGGAATGTTCTTAAATACCGATTTCAGTGTAGCTAAGATCCCAGCATCGTATTAAACATCCTGGCTCTCTCAGAAGCCTGAATCATCAAAGAATTTTCTAAAGATGGAGAGAGAGAAAAAAAACAAAAGGACTTGTTCTTTCGTGTTAATGCCTTTTTTTTTTTTTAAGTCAGAAATAGGCATACACCTAAGGCATATGCCTTTAGTCTCCATACTCGGGAGGCAGAGGCAGGTAGATCTCTGAATTTGAGGCCAGCCTGGTCTTCATAGCTCCAGGCCAGTCAGAGTTACATACTGCCTCAGAAAAATACAAGGTCAGAAAATGCAGCTCGTGAGATGGCTCAGTTGGTAAAGGTGCTCACTGCTAAGCCTGATGACCTGAGTTTGATCCCCAGGACCCACATGGGAGGAGGAGAGCACTAACTCCTGCAAGTTGTCCTCTGACCTCCACGCATGTTACTGTGGCATGTGGGGGAACACAGTGTCATTTTAAAAATCAGAAAGGAACTGGAGAGCTCGCTCAGAGGTTAAACACACTGGCTGCTCTTGGAGAGGACCTGTGTCAGGTTCCTAGCACCCACGTGGCAGTTAACACTGGTCCTTAATTCCAGTTCCAGGGATCTGACACCCTCTGGCTTCTACAGGCATTAGGCATGCACATGGTACACGATATACAATGCAGCCAAAACACTCATATATAAAATCCAAACAAAAAGAAAATACAAATTATTTTTGTACAGTGAAACACTATTCAATGAAAAGTTTAATGATGGTGTTTCCATATTTGATAACTTCATCTTGAAATGGCTGCCCAAGTTTGCCCCTACCCAAAGATTCACCTTCACCATTAATCCAGTAATCAGTGTTTGTCATTTGTATTAAGGTAAAAAGACTTCAAATATTTAGAATCTGGGAGTTTGAAGGCACAAAAAAATTGGGAGTGATGAAACCAGAAAGGTCACCTTTAAATTTGTGGGAAATCAATTTGAGCTCCTGGTGAGTACACAGGGATGTTGCTTTTTCTCCACTACAGTGACAGCCTGTGGTGCTTTGAATTTCAAGTTCAGAATCCTTTGCTCTGAAATCAGTGATTTAGAAGTCTCACTCTGACCATACCGTTAACAATGCAGCTCTTCCTGATTGCACTGTCAGCTCTTCTGTCTGCAAACAGGCTGCTCCAGTGTCAAGGGTAAATTGCACCTCTAGATGTATCCAACCTCCTGCAGGCTGTTCCTGGAAAAGGTAACAAAACCAGTGAAAATGCGTTAACTGACATCACCACACCTGTTAAGCCTTGTTTTCTCTAGTTAACTCTTCTCTTTGAAAACTGTGGCCCTCTTTATCTCCCTATACACTTAATTCTTTCTTTGCCTTCTGTCTTCCCTGAACTGGGCTGGAGAGAGGGCTCACTGAGATGCCACCAAGCCAGACAACCTGAGTTCAATCCCCAGGTACCACAAGAGGAAGGAAGGGGCCCACTTCCACAAGTTGTCCTCTGACCTCCACATGTATACCATGGTGTTTACCCGCCCCCATAAATTAATGTAAAATTCATTTTTTTAATTCCGTGAACTTTCTGCCTTCTTGTAGGCAAGTGTCCCACTACTCTGGATCGCGTCTCCGCTCTCCCTTAAAAAGCTAAGAACGCTTGGGCATAACTTGCTCTGACCTTTCCTTGCATCAGTGAAATGATGCTGGAGTGACCGTCTTGATTAATAGAAAGTAAAAGAGCTTTAGCTCACAGACAGGACCAGTTTAATAAGCACTGGCACCTTAAGGACCCTGTGCGTTCATCTGTCAGTCTCCAGACTTGCAATCAATTGACCCTCTTCTCTGCCAGCACTTACTCAGGTATGTTACTTAGAAAAAAATTTTAAAGCCCAACAAGCCCGGTGTGGGTAGCTCACACCTTTAGTCCCAGCACTATATAGTAGCCCTGGATAGCCTTGAACTCACAATATGGACCAGATGGGTCTCAGACACACAGACACCAACCTGCCTCTGAATGCTGGGATTAAAGGTGTGTACCACCAGGCCCAGCTAAACTTTAAAAAAAATTTTTTTTAATGTATGTGTGTTTTACCTGCATGTGTGTAGGTGTACCACATGTACAATGCCTGGGAGACCAGAAGTGGGTGTCAAATCATCTGGAACTGGAGTTCCAGATGGTTGTTAGCCGCCTTGTGGGTGCTGAGCTCCAAACCTCAGTCATCTGCAAGAGCAACCAGTACTCTTAACCACTGAGCTATCTCTCCAGGCCAACATTTGTATATAGATATTTTTTTTCTTTTTATGCATATGCATGTATTGCCTGCATGTAGGTAAGTGCACCCGTGTCATGCAATGCCTGCAGAGGACAGAAGAGGCTGTCAGATCCCTGGAACTGGAGTTATGGACCGTTGTTAGCTGCCATGTGGGTGCTGGATTCGAACCCAGGTCTTCAAGAACAGCCAGTGTTCTTAACCGCTGAGCCATCTCTCCAGTCCTGCCCAACATTTTTTTTAAAGAAAGATGAGGTCTTACTATGTTGCCCAGCCTGGCCTTGAAATTCTGGGCTAAAGGGACTGTATGCATGTCCCACCAAGCAGAGCTATTAACCCCTCCCCGTGTGTGTGTGTGTGTGTGTGTGTGTGTGTGTGTGTGTGTGTGTGTTGCTAGGGACTGAACCCAGAGTTTTGTATATGCTAGGCAGTCTACCACTAAGTTACATCCAATCCTCTTCAGTTTGTTAATCAACCAGTCTGTGGTGTTCCATTATCACAATATAGAAGACTAACCAAAGAGTTCCCAGTTACATTTCCTCAATGAAATTGGTAGAGAAATGAAATGTCAGCTGATTGGTGTATTAAAAATAAATTTTGAAGCCACGTGGTGGCACATGTCTTTAATCCCAGCACTTGGGAGGTAGAGGCAGGTGGATCTCTGTTAAGTTTAAGGTCAGCCTGGTCTCCATATCAAGAGTTCCAGGCCAGCCAGTGCTACATAATGAAATCCTGCCTTTAAAAAAAACAAAACAAAACAAAACAGATTTGATGAAAGCATTGATTTGGTGCCTAAACTCAAGAGTTCAGAGGACTGAGTGGTTTCTAAGGCCTACTGCTGTGTTTTCATGTGAGCAAGGTTGCTCAGTGCTTTCAGTCCTGAGAAAAAGATAAGCTTTCTCCTTCAGAAGCTGCAGTTTACACCACTGCCTCTGCTAGCTCCATGTCCTTCCTCGTTCTATGATTCAAGCACCTCCTGTCACTCCAGTTTTCATTTTATGGTTATTTTCAAAGTTTTCCCTTAGTTCCCCCAGCTCACACTTAAATGATCAATGATCTTAAGATTCAAACATAAGAATGTTGTAGATATCCAATTGAAACTTTTGTTGAGATTATGGGTCTGTGGGGCTATGGCAATATTCTAGGTAGACACAGGACTTTGACTAGGGTGGTGTGATGGTTCGTTCGTATTGATCGCCAATTTGACAGGATCTGGAATCACCTAGGAGATGAGCCTCCAGATACACCTGTAAGGAATTAGACTGCGCTAGCCTTAAAACATGGGAAGACCCACCCTAAAAGTGGTAGCACTATCCCTCAGACTTGGGTCCTAATGCATAAAAAGGAGAATGTTAGCCAAACCAGAGCAATCAAAGCTCTTTGCCTCTTGACTGAAGATGCACTGTGACTAGCCCTGCCACCAGACTTCCCCGCTATGGTGGACTACCTCTTGGAACCTGAACCAAAATAAACCTATCCCTTAAGTGGCTTTTAAAAAATATTCTATTTATATTTTATGTGTATGAGTGTATTGCCTGCATGTGTATAAGTGCACCCATGTGGTGCAGTGCCCGAGGAGGGCAGAAGAGGCTGTCAGATCCCCTGGAACTGGAGTTAAGGATGGTTGTTAGCTACTGTGTGGGTGCTGGGAATGGAACTCGGGTCCTTTGCAAGAGCAGCCAGTGCTCTTAACGGCTGAGCCATCTCTCCAGCACACACACACACACACACACACACACACACACGCCCCAAGTGGCTTTTGTCAGGGTATTTTATCACCTAAACAGAAATGACTAAGACACGTGGTCACGATGGAAGGAAGAGAAGGCAGCTGCAGATGTATTTTGAAAACAGACCCAACAAGTAACTGCTGAGAGATTATCGGCTGTAGCATCTGAAAGGAGTCAGAAGGAGCCTCTTGGGAGATGGGACTCACCATCTGCCCAGACAGAAAACAAAACTGACTCTTCTGTGAGGGTCTTCCCTAATTAATCATTGTAGGCTTTTCATCCTACAGCGGGTCATCCTAGCACAAATTTCTTCATCCAGAGTTCGTGTATAAACCAGAGAAGCAGGTGCTGGGGCTGTAGAGATGGCTCAGTGGTTAAGAGTGCTTACTGCTCTTGCAGAGGACCTGGGTTCAGTTCCCAGCACCCACATCAGGTGGCTTTCAACCTCCTATAAGTCCAGTCAAGATTCGGCACCATATTCTGGTCTCTGAGAGCACCCACATACATGTGCACAATATGCATACACATAATTAAATATTTTTTCTGCTACAAAGGGGTTTACTTTTCTCTATTTCCAGGGGTCCAGGAAAAGTCCAAAATACATATGTACAGACCCAGGCACACCTGGAGCACTGTTGCTGGCTCCACCCCCTCAGGATAGTGGGGGACCTCAGGAGACAAGGAGCTGGCGTCACACTATGAGGTTAAGACATGATTGAGTTAGCTTGAGTCTCAAGATCTGGAAGTGACAGCAAGCCCAGCCCCAACTCTGCCGAGACCATCTTCCCACAAGTCAGGTGTGCTGGGCAGATGGGAAACGGAGAACATTTCAGTCAGTCACAGGCCTCTTGTCCAGCGATGGCATCCACTGCAGAGGCCAGGCAATCCTCACGGCCTTTTAGCCCAGGGATCAGGTCAGCCATGGCCCTCTGGGTCTGCTCCTCTAGCTTCTCCAGCTTCTTGGCAAATCTCTCTTGAGATCCCACTGAGGCTTCTGGGGTGCCAGGTCCACCTCCTCAATGATGTGCTCTGTCGTGGGGGCCTCCAGCTGCTCCTTCACCTTCCCCCACCGTACCTGGTTCAGCCTGGGATGTCCTCCTTGTCAGGTCCTCTGCTTCCAGGACATAGTTCTCCAGCCTGAGCTCCCCGTGCTTCTTACCTTCCTCGTCCTCTTCTTTGTCCCCTGCCCATCACCCTTAGTTCCTGTGCCCAGCTCTCTCTCCTTAAGGGCCATCAACCATTCCTCTTCCTCTAGGTGGCCCACGATGGTCCCGGCCACTGCCATCTTGCTTGTGACCCCCTCATTTTCTCTAAAGTAAGTCAGAGAGAGAGAGAGAGAGAGAGAGAGAGAGAGAGAAACAGAGGCTATAGGCCTGTGTGCTGTTCTAGTCACTCAGGTGCCTCTGACAAACAGCCTCACCTTAAGGCACCCACTGGCCATCTGACCGGGATTCATTCCTTTCTTTAACTTTCACCCATCTCAGAGTTTGTTTCAATGCCCCAGAGTCCGGTGGAAACTGGAGTTCTGCTTCTGCTTCTCATTCTCCTAGTTGCTTTTGGGTGATTGCCAAAAGAAGAGAGAAATGACTTCACTTTTCTGTCTCCAAACTGGAAGTGCACATTAACTGTAACACCCAAATTGCTGCAGCTTGAACCCCCACTGGCTTGATTCCTGAATGTCAGACCCCATCCTACTCTCCAAAAGCATCCCACAATTATTTCTGGCTCAGGAAAAAACCAAGGAATATCGCCTGTGTGCTTCCCACAAAGTATGCCCCCCACAATTACCAAACAATGCCTTCCCTGTTCTCTCCTGCATCCACAACCGCTGTTCGCTGCCCTCGGCTGCTTCACAGATCCTGACTCACACAGGAAATGGGGGCTCGTGTGTTGCCGCCAATGCCAGCGTGTTACCTCCTAGGGCTCGATTCCAGTGTCATTTTGCCTGCCAATCTTCAAACTACACGAAGCCATTTCCAAAAGAATTGTTATATGAGAAATAAAAGATCAGTCCTCAAAATTGAGTTCACGTAGCTGAAGTGGGACACATGAAACTCAGCCATGAGCTCACAAACAGCCAAAACCAAAGAAGACAGACAGCTCAGAACTGGCAGCTCTGGTTATGCTGGTAAAGGGCTTTCTTTCATTACTGCTGCTTAGTATCACTTGCAAGTGGGACTTACCCAGTGGCTCTTTCTCATCTGGAATGTTGTCCTTGGACCAGTGGTTCTCAACCAGAAGTGGCTACGGCTCCTTCCCCTCCGTATATCTGGCAATGTCTGGGGACACTTTTGATTGGTCACAGTTGAGAGATGCTCTACCCAACATGGTGGGTAGAGGCAGAGGCCACTGCTGAACACCATCCAACTTGAAAGAGACAATGGCGGCACAGCCCTAGATGCTGTGGAGATTGAGAACACAGCCTTGGGTTCCTGCCCCAGGACCCTATGCTTCCAGGGGCCCTGCATATTACAAACCTATTTATCACAGAGTCTGCAGGAGGCTTTATCACTCAGAATCTGGCATTGAGGCCTGCTATGGTGTGGCTGATAAGCTTAAACATTTACCATCATGACCATGAAAAGTTCCACGCATTTTGTCCCATGTTCTTTTTTTCAAAGATTTGTTTTTCTTGTTTTTATTTCTGTGTAGGCATGTGTACCTGCATGGGTTTATGTATATGTGCACGAGGGCATCCACAGAGGCCAGAAGAGGGCGCCAGATCCCCTGGAGCTGGTGTTACAGGCAGTCGTGAGCCACCTGATGTGGGAGTTTTGGAAGGGCAGCAAATGGGCTGGGCCATTTCTCCAGCTGCTGCCGCAGGCTATGAACAAAAGTCAGTGTGAACAAAGCCCCATGATGGTCTGTGCAGATTTGTCACTGCGGATGAGAGAGAGAGAGAGAGAGACAGAGACAGAGAGACAGAGACAGAGAGACAGACAGAGACAGAGACAGAGACAGAGAGACAGAGAGAGAGATACAGAAACAGACAGAGAGACAGGGAGATAGAGAGAGAAACAGAGAGACAGGGAGATAGAGAGACAGAAACAGAGAGACAGGGAGATAGAGAGACAGAGACAGAAACAGAGAGAGACAGGGAGATAGAGAGACAGAGAGAGACAGAGAGACAGAGAGAGACAGAGACAGAGATAGACAGAGACAGAAATAGAGACAGACAGAGACAGACAGAGACAGACAGAGACAGAAAGAAACAGAGACAGAGACAGACAGAGACAGAGACAGAGAGACAGAGATGGAGAGACAGAGAGACCGAAACAGAAACAGAGAGACAGGGAGATAGAGAGACAGAGAGAGAGACAGAGACAGAAATAGAGACAGACAGAGACAGAGACAGACAGAGAGACAGAAAGAGACAGAGAGACAGAGAGATAGAGACAGAGCTACAGAAACAGAGACAGAGAGACAGGGAGATAGAGAGAGAGACAGAAACAGACAGAGAGACAGAGAGAAACAGAGACAGAGAGACAGGGAGAAAGAGACAGAGAGACAGACAGAAAGAGACAGAGACAGAAACAGAGACAGACAGAGACAGAGCGAGAAAGAGAGACAGAGAGAGAGACTGCTAGAAAGAGCACTGCTTCAGGGTCCAGAGAATTTGGCAGAAGTGCTCGGTACTGCGCCCTTCCGCTTCACATGTGTAGGGGTCGTGGATTCTTGCATAATGAAGTCTGTTTCCCAGGAGTGGGCAGTGGAGGTTAGGGTGAAGGCTAGCATCCACACAGTTGGAGGAGGGCCTGCAAGAGATGGCTGAGAAGTGTAGGGGATATCTTTTTCAGGAGTGTTTTCAGATTTATTTTATTTTGTGTGGGCGTACTCTGTCTGCATGTATGTAGGTAAGTCACATGCATGCAGTGTCTTCAGAAGCCAGAATAGGCTGTTGGATCCCCTGGAAATGGAGTTATAGCAAGTTGTCAGCTACCATGTGGGTGCTGGGAACCGAACCCAGATCCTCTGCGACAGCAGTCTGTGCGCAACCACTGAGCCCACTTTCCAGCCCTGGAAAAAAAAATCTATTTTTAAAGAGATAATAAAATATTCTCAGATGAATGGAAGACATTTAGCCACAGGCTTAAGAATCCCTACAAAGACAAAGACAATCACAGCGACTGGGCAGATTGCAGTGAAAGTGCCATGAAACAAAGACCAGGAAGAGAAACGGCAGAAATGGGACAGCCAGCCTCAGGGCAGACACGGAAGTCAGAAGACGGGGCAGTGGTGCCCTCGGAGCGCTAAAGGAAAGGACTGTCACTTCAGAGCCCCTCAAGGATGAGGCAAACCTGAGGCCCACACGTGCGACCCCAGCACTCAGGAGGCTGAGGCAGGAAGATCACTACAAGCTCAAGGCCAGCATGGGCTACATAGCTAGTTATAGGTCAGCCTGGGCTACAGAGTGAGGCCCTATCTCTAAAAATAAAACCAAAGGACTGGAGAGATGGCTCAGTGGTAAAGAGCACTGATTGCTCTTGCAGAGGACCCGGGTTCGATTCCCATAACCCACATGGAAGCCAGCAACCGGTTATAACTCCAGTTCCAGGGGAGTTGATGCCCTCTTCTGACCTCCACGGGCATTGCATGATACAGCATGGGTGCACTTACATACATACAGGCAATACACTCATACACATTAAATAAAAATAATAAAATATTAAAAATAAATAAATAAATAAAAATGAAGAAATAGATAAATGGGCGAAATTGACAGGTATTAAAATTAGAAATGCAAAAAGTGGCCTGAATAAAATATTAAAAATAAATAAATAAATAAAAATGAAGCCAAACAAACAAAAAGGGCTGTCAAGATGGCTTAGCCAGTAAACGCCTGATCACCTAAGCTTGTTCCCCAGGACCCACATGGGAGGATTCCCACAAATCATCTTCCACACACAAACCACAGTGCATACAAACTTGAGCGTACACACACACACACACACACACCAAAATAAATGATTAAAAATATAATTTAAGGGGCTGGAGAGATGGCTCAGTGGTTAAGAGCACTGACTGCTCTTGCAGAGGACCTGGGTTCAGTTCCCAGCACCCACATGGTGAGTAACAACCATCTGTAACTCCAGTTCCAGGGGCTACAACTCCCTCTTTTGACCTCTGTGGGCATTGCATGACATGGGTGCACTTACACACATGCAGATAATATACTCATACACATAAAATAAAAATAATAAATAAGGGGCTGGAGAGATGGCTAGTGGTTGAGAACACCAGCTGTCCTTGCAGAAGACCAGGGTTCGAATCCCAGAACCCATATGACAGCTAACAACTGTCTGAAACTCCAGTTCCAGGGGATCCGATGGCCTCTTTTGTCCTCCTCAGGCATTGCACGACATGGGTGCACCTACCTACGTGCAGGCAATACATGTATACACATAAAATTAAAAAAATAAATAATAATAATAAATAAAATTTAAAAGCTGGGCGTGGTGGCGTGGTGACACCTCTAGGAGGCAGAGGCAGGCGGATCTCTGTAAGTTCAAGGCCAGCCTGATCTACATAGTGAGTTCCAGGTCAGCTGGGGCTACAGGGAGACCCTGTT
>NW_008355789.1:9048367-9109064 GCF_000622305.1 Nannospalax galili
TCCTGCTTCCAGGTTCCTGCCCTGAGTTCCCACCTTGGGCTCCCTGATGAACTGTGACCCGGGAGATGTAAGACAAATAAACCCTTTCCTCCCCAAGTTAGTATACCAGAGTGTTTTGCCACAGCAATAAACAGACTAAGACACATATCCTTCAATAGATGTGAATTACTAGCTTCAGCCCGTGTTTCAGGAGAGAGGACTTGGTAAGGTGTTGATGCCAAGAGGGAAGGGTTGGGGTGGTCTCATAGACAGCCTACCTCAGTAGGATGGGAAGCAAGTAGGTATGATGCTAGAAACATCAGTCAGTACTATTGTGGACAGTGCTTAGTGCTTTTTTCTTCCTTTTTTCATTTGTAGACAAGATCTCTCTCTATAACCCAGGCTGGCCTTATACGCACAATCTCCCTGCCTCAGCCTCCTGAGGGCTGGAATTACAGGCATGTGCCACCATGCCCAGCTTCAGTTTCTACTTTTTTTTTTTTTTTTTTTTTTTTTTTTTTGCTCTTTTTTGAGACAGGGTCTCCCTGTAGCCCCAGCTGTCCTGGAACTCACTATGTAGACCAGGCTGGCCTTGAACTCACAGAGCTCCACCTGCCCCTGCCTCTGCCTCTCAAGTGCTGGGATTAAAAGCGTGAGCCACCATGCCCGGCCAGTTTTTACTTTCTAAGATGAAGATATACTTATGACCTAGCAAAAGAAATGAATGTGCTTGTGACATTATCTACAACAGCTCCGATCTGGAAACACCTGGATATCCTTCAGTAGATGCTCACATAACAGTCTATGACATTACAGCAGATGGGAGACAGGCACAAGCAACGTGGCCATCGCAAACAGGATGTTTCGTTGGAAAGAAACAGACTCGAAGGAATGCGTTCTGTTGTCAATCTCCATTGTCAGCTGGATTTAGAATGACCTTGGAGAAACGTCGTTGGGCCTTTCCAGAGAGGTTGACTGAGGAGGGGAGACCTACCCTGAATGTAGGTAGCACCATCCCACGGGTTTGGGTTCTGGGCTGAATAAGGAAGAGATTCTCTGCTTCCTTTTTTTATAATATTTAAAGTTTATCTTTATGAGTGTTTTGCCTGCATGGGTGTAAGCGTATTCATGTTGTGCAATGCCTGCAGAGGCCAGAAAAGTCATCAGATCCCCTGGAACTGGAGTTACAGTCGGTTGTTGGCTGCCATGTGGGTGCTGGGTATCAAACCGGGTCTTCTGCAAGAGCAGCCAGTGCTCTTAACCACTGAGTCATCTCTCCAGCCCATCTTTCTCTGCTTCTTGACTGTGAATGTGGTGAGCAGCTGCCTCATGTTCTGGATGCCATGCCTTCCCAGCCATGATGGACTGGATAGCTTCTTAAACCATGAGCCAAAACAAACTCTTCCCTACTTAAGTTGTTTCCATTAGGTTTTTCATCACAGAAATGAGAAAAGAAACTACTATCCCACTTGTCCACATACCAGTAAACAAACTAAGCTATAGTCTTGGGCAATGCTTGATTAGATAGTAAAACTATTAAAAAAAATCAAGTGAGTAGTTTCCACAAAGTCAAGAGGGTGACTCTGATTTGAGGACAGTGGCCACCTGAGCAGGCCAGCTAGGGACAGCTGGTGTCCTGGTGCATGTCTGGTTCTGACCTGAGTGTGGTTATATAGGTCTCTGTGTTCTGCTCTCTCACTGAGCTGCATGTGGGTGTTCTGTGAGCTTTGTCATAAAGAAAGGCTTCAACACAAAACCCACAATCCAGCTGTGGACTGATCCCTGGCTGAGGGCCTGGCATGAACAAGTGCTCAGAGCATGACAGTCGATGTCTGCGTCTGGGGCTCCTTCAGATGGTGTATCCAGGCATCCTCCTTCTGCCTCACCCCTGGCCAGTGAAGGGAAGGTGGTGAAGTGGGGTCATAGCCCTTCCATTTCCAGTAGGGTTTGTCGTGAGGGGCTGAGGCCCCTCTCTCTGGGTCACGCCATGGCAGAGGTTGGGGGAGGAGTGGGCTGAGGGGACCTGGCATCAGGAATCCTTGTAGGACAGTCACTGGGGCTCATTCTCAGAAACCACCCTCCTTCCCCATGTGGCTTTCATGAGATGACACGAAAACCCTCTCTAATGCCCCCACCCCTCAACTTCAAGGAAAAGGTCAAGGGAATTTTCCTCCCCTTTAAATGGAACGACTCTTTCTTGCGCCCAGAAAGAATTATTTATCAGGTGTTCACGATATTCCGCATGCCTTTACAGGGTCCCGGCTGTGCTCTGAGGCACAACAGACAACTTTCTTCCTGAAAGCTCAATTTATAGGCCAACTTCAAAGCCCAGGTCCGCAGAGCAGGGCACTAGACTCCAGTTTGGGGACAGACATCAAAGGAACTGCACAGGTTGATCTGATGTCAGGTGGACAGCCCAGGCCTCCAAGGACCTGCCTGTCCTCAGCACCTGGAGGGTTCAGGGAGGCAGCTCGGCCATGGCCTAGCTTCTTGAATCCTGGCTTCAAAAGTCCTAGGCCGCTGCAGGTGACTGCCTGATATGGCAGTCAGGGGGCAAGGGCAGAAGACCAGGGCAGAGGGGTAGTGGAGGACCCCCCAAGCCCATGCATATTGGCCTGCCAGGAAAGTGAGGTAGAGCTTAAATATGGAAGAGCCATCTCACGGCCTGCCGCTCACAGAAAGAAACAGACGTGGGAGCAAAAACAGCCCAGTGATTCACTGAACGCTCCCCAGCCAGGGGCTGTGCACAGCCATGATTTCATTTGGGCTCCATGACCCAGGTGAGGTAGACACTGGTTCCACTTCAGATAATGAATCTGAAGGGTAGGGGATGCTAAGTGACTTGCTCAAATCCATAACTGCTGCTTTTACCTACTGCTCAGGGAACTTAGAAATGGAAATTAGGGCTGCTTCTGGGAGTTACTATATAAGACAGAACAGAACAGAGACAGACAACAAGTTCTCCGAAAAAGGAAGCAGGGTGCCTAGGCAACAGGCCTTGACTTTATCAGTCGCTCATGGAACAAACAATGTCCTAATGCATCCTTTGTGGCAGACATGGTTGTAGACGCTGGGGTAGTACAGGGAACAGGTCAATGTCCCTGCTGCCATTCAGCTCATATTCTTATAAGGGAAACAGGCAACACAAAGACAAAGATCGTGTGATACACAAAAAATGACTATAGCTTAAATGTAAATTAAACAATTATAGATAATACACACACGTATTGTTTTTTGCCTAGTGTTTCCTACGGGGCCATTTTCAGCATTTTTAATGTATTGACTCATTCAGTCCTGGCAATGCCATGACGGGGTAAGTGCTGAGGTAACCTTACCTTATAAACAGATGAGGAGCAGCACACTCCCCTCTGGGGAGGGCCGGCTCCTGAGCCTGTGTTCACATCTCTGCACCACACTGCCTCCTTTCCCGCCCTTCCACCTGTGATGGAGACCAGTTTTGGCCCAATGTGGCAGGCTAGAGGGGTGGTGGGTCCTACATGGAGACAGTGCTTCTGCCTGGTGTGGCTCAAAGACACCCAGACCCTCCAAGGCTTCCTGGTCCTGAGATTGTCAGGGAAGCTTACAGTCTAAGAGCCAGGGCTAGACATACACCGTTGGTAACTAGAATGGGGCTAGATAAATGGAGCGACACCTTGGTATAATACCTTTTTTTTTCATTGAAAGATTTAGTGTGCATATGTGTGTGTGTAAACTCACATGCCATGACACATGTGGAAGTCATTTCTTTCCCTCTTTCTATCATGTGGGATTAAACTCAGGTTTCCAGGCTTGGTGGCAAGCCCCTTTACCTGCTGAGCCATCTCGCCATTCCCAACATTGCTAGAATTCTATCTGCCACAGAGTAACACAAAGTGGCTGGCAAGTAATATACACTTAATAAATGGTAACAAGTAGAGCCAGATGGTTCAGGGAGTTAAGGTGCTTCCCACTGAGCCTGAGGACCTGAGTTTGATCACTGGGACTCACAGAGTGGAAGAAGAGAACTACCTCCAAAAGTTGTCCTCTGACCTCTACACACATGCCCCCATGCCCCATCCCAACAAAATAAATGTAATAAAAACAATTGGGACAAGCATCATGGCTAACCATGATAATAATCCAGGAAATGGGTCTCACCTGATGCTAATGGGATTTCAAGTGTCACCTAGAAGCATCAGTGGTAGGCAAGTTTCTGGGAGGGGGTGAGGTCCTGGGGCATAGTCATGACTGTCATCCCCACACACTGTTCATTTCCCAGCTCTCCAGGGACTCACCTTCTTAGAACCCTCTCTGAATGGTCTCCCAGGAAGAGCCCCCTGGGTGACGGGGAAGCAGGAGGCACAGGCTGACACCATAACCCACCTGCTGGTTCCCATGTTGCCTCCCAAGCAGTCAGCAAAGCACGGTCTTCCAGACGCTTACAGGCTGGCCAGTGAGACCGGTATGTGCTGGGGTAGCACTGAACTGCTCAAGTTCTCTGTCTGGCAAGTGTTTGTGACTTTTGTGTAACATTGTGACCACATACCAGAGAAAGGCAATCAAAGGGAGCTGGGTTTTCTTGGCTCATGGTTTCAGAGGTTCCAGTCCATAGCCTTTGGCTCCATGGATTTTGGGCTTGTGGGCCCTGGAAAAGAGTAACTGGTGAAGGAAGCATGTGGCAGAGGCTCCTCAGCCCATGACAGGAAACAGAGAGTGGACGGGGCCAGAGACCAGTTACAGTCTTCAAAGGCTTACCACCAGTGGCCTATGCTTTCCAGCGAGGCCCCGACTCCCAAAGCTTCCAACAGCTCTCCAGATAGTGTCACCAGCTGGGAAACAAGCATTTCTATACAAGAGCCTGTGTGGCACACTTCCTATCCAAACCACATCAGTAAAGCTTATGGAACACATCATGTAGCCCAGGTTAGCCTCAAACTTAGTCTTCCTGCCTCAGTCTCTCAAGTGCTGGGATTACAGGAGCATGCAACCATGCCTTGCTCAGGCCTGATTTGTAAAGGTTTGGCAGCTTTGCTTCCCTAGGAAACCAACTAAGGAGAGGAGTCCAGTTTTATTTTGTTTGTAAGAACTCCATGCTATAAGAACGTGTAAGTCATCACATGGAGAGACTGGGGGCGAGGTAGTGATCCAGACAGCTCCACTGCAATGCCACCAGAGTGAAAAAGCCACCTCTGACAGTCCCTGCCTCCCTATATGGTGCTGAAGATCTGCCCAGATGATGAGCCTGGACAACTGTTTAATTGTAACATAACTGTGTGGTGTTGTCACTATGTTTTGGAATGGTTGACCACATAGTAATAGGTAACTTAAGGAGGGCGGAGTTCCTAAAGTCAGAGAGGGATACTAAGGCAGTGCCAAGCCTTAGTATGACCTAAGGGAGATGACCTGGGCAGGTGCTGAGGAAGAGGTCCTCTGTAATCCCCAATCTTGCTTCCGGACCAAGAGATAGAAACCAGAGTAGCAAAAGCTCTCCCATCTGTGTGCAGATCTCAGTCTGGCCTGGGCCACAGGGAACAATAGAGCTCTTCTGGCACTTCAAAGGGGTTGTAGCTCGGGGAGAGGGCCACATATCAGGCAGGGACAGCTTCCCTAGAGTGCTGGGGCTTTGGAGAGAGGCCACCCTAGAGCACCTTCCCAGCCAGCAGACATCTAGAAGCTGCAGGTGGGGGCTCTAGTTTGGGGGACTGCAGTGAGCTCATGTGAGGGATGTCCAGGGACTCCCAGGACCGACCAGCAGAGAGGCTGGGGATCTGTGTTCTTACAGTCACTGGGACCTCTCTGCAGCCCCTCAAAATGTAGGAAGGCCTGAACATGAAAGGAATTCTACCTCTGAGACTGAACTGTTGGTCTAGGAAGGAGGGGCTTTCAAGAGCCAAAAAAGCCTCCAGGGCAAGCAGGGATTTGGACTGAGCCAGGAACTCAGTCAAAAGGAACCATGAGCCTTGAGTGGGCCAAGAACCTCCTCACTACCGTGTGAGAATGAGGCTTCTAGATGGTTCCATGGACCAGGACAGAATGGTGCAAGGGATCCACACAAATAGCAAAATGCCGAAGAGCCTGATCCATGAAGGACTGAGATGCAGTTCAGAGGGTATCGGGGCACCTGCAACTGATTGGAGGTTTGCCCGGGTGGGGGACAGCGGCAAGGTGTGTCTTGAACTAGTGCCTCAGCCAAGGGACCTCGCCTGCCAACTTCCTTCCTAGCTCCAAGGCAGAATGTGGGGCAGTGAGAGGCTGAGCTGCAAAGCGGCCTCCTCCAGGGAGAGATGCAGGAACTCTCTCCTGAGGCAAAGCTGCCCTCACATGCTCAGACTGCCCCCTTTCAGGGTCTGTTCAGTTCCCAAGCCTGGGTTTACCCTCTCTCTGCAAAGCCTGGCTCTTCCCCAGGGTGGGGCTGGTCCACACCCTGCAGCCTCAGTCTCTGCCCACACTCCCGGCCTTCCTCTCCAGCCTCATCTGCATTTAACATGCCTTGTAGGGCTCTGGCAAAGAATACTCAACAGACTCGTATTAAAAATGCCCTTTAAAATTCAAAAGCTTTGAACTAAAGAAATACCTCGAGAAGTTTTCATGGAAAGTTCAGCTCAGTCGGTTCAATTCACTACACTTAGATGCACCTTTTCAAATAATAGGGAAAAAATGTAACAGGGTCAGGCCCAATCAATATGCTTGTTCAAACAGAATTGCGGGGACTGTGATGTGCACACATTTTGTGCTCTGCCTTTGTACCCCGCCACTCGCTCTGAAGAAAGGTTTCTTTGCTAGGGGAGCAATGAAAGTGGTCGCCTTTTGAGCACGGGCGGCAAAGCGCTGGTGTGTTTACCACACAGGGAGGGGCTGCCATTTTCCATGTCTTCCCCAGACTGGTCCCTTTGTTCTTTCCAGAACAACGCGCAAAGCCCCTTGCTAAAGCCCCTGTGTGATGCCGAGTCAGAAGCAGAGGGCTCCTAGCACTGGCCTGCTATGTCTCAGAAATGTGATTTGTGGATTAGACAAATCATTTGCTGCTTCTTTCCCACCCTAGGTGAGAACACAAAAGGACTTACCTCGAGATACTGTGTTGCCACTGTGAGGAAACTCCCAGAGCCCACAACCAACTCCTGTCTGGCTGAGCCCAAGTCTGTATCTACTATCATCGTCTGCCTTCATATGCTGACTATGTGAAGGTCCCTAGAGAACAGACCGAAGGTTCCCCGGTGTTTGGCTGCCACCTAAAATGGCTGGGAAAACTCAAGAATTTCGTTCACCTGAAGACAGCCAAAGCCTTTGAGGGAGGGGAAAGGGGTGCTCCATTTTACAGACCCACAGCCAGACACCAAGGTGGGTGGAAGAGAGTGGCAGTCCTAGGGGCTCAAGTGCGAATTAGGAAGAGATTTTATTCCTCGGTCCTGCTTGACACTTGGCCTTAAAGTGCGTCTGTTGGTTCTTACTAAAATTAGACAAGACAGCCCAGGCCTCACCTGGGACCTGGATTTAAGTCAGAATTAAGAGGTGAGCAGGGCCAGCTAGATGGTTCAGTGGATATGGACGCTTGCCGGCAAGCCTGATGACCAGAGTTTGATCAACACGGTGAAAGGAGAACCAGTTCCTTCAAGCTGTCCCCTGACCTCTGCAGGTGCGTGCACTGTGGCACTCATGCACACACACACAAGAAATTTTCAAAAAAAAAGAGGTGAATAGACACAGGCAGATTCATGTCCCCTTTGTCACTGGTGGTCGCACTGTTTGATACTCTGCTCAGGCCCTGGGGCCTCCCCTAAGGACAGACAGCTGCAGTTTCTGGGCCACATGACATTTCTTGGAGTCATTACCACCCTGGAGTGTATGCAACTCATCAGCCAGCCAGTCTACAGATGGCCTTATCTTAACTTTGTGCATGTATGTTTGTATGTGTGCAGGTGTACATGCATGTAGAGGGCAGAGATCAATGTCAGGTTAGTCTTCTACCTTATTTTTAAGATGGGCTTTCTCACTGAACCTGCAGCTCACACCATCTGGCTAGGCTGGCTGGTCTGAGTGCCCCAGGGATCTTCCTGTCTCCAATTCCCAGACATTGGGATGACAGGCACATGCCACCATACCTGACTCTTTACTTGAGTTCTGGGGACTGAACTCCTGCTGGTACAGCCAGCGCTCTTCTGACCAAGCCATCTCCCCAGCCCCCAGATGGCATCATCTTACTTCAGGCAGCCAGAGTTCTCTCAAGGGCTTGAGATGTGCCAGACCACAGTGCCTCTGCACACACACACACACACACACACACACACACACAACTAGTGTGTGCCTTTGGGTACTTTTCACTGCATTTGACTGGAGGGCTATTGTGCCCTCTGCAGATTGAAATTTAAGCCACGATTCTCCTAGAGCTGTCCATACCTCCTCCCTGATGGAGAGCTCTAGAAACAGCAGCAAGACAGCTGCCACATTCCCCTACACACAGGGCTATAGCTGTGAAACAGAAACCGAGACCCACAATTTGAAACCACCGACTGGTTTTGCTGAGAGACCGGCCACAGATGGCTCCCCTGCAGGGTGGGCATCGCCTCTGTGGGTGTTTCGTTGCTGCTCTGAGGTGACAGCACTCAGTTATAGAATCCCCCCCTCCCCCACTTTCTTCTGTTATGGTGACATTTCCAAATAATGTTTAAAACTACTGAGTGCTTCTTATTTTTAAACGCAAAATGATCAGTGGCGCAGCAGGACCCCTCTACCCACTGGTAATGCCTTGGAAGCTGCGTCCCCAGTTCAAATACTTGGAAAGCTGCTCCAAACCTCGGGTGTGCTTCTTAGCCAGGGAGAAAAGCTGCCCTAACTACAAACTTGGAAACAGGCATGATCCTAAAGCAAACTGGCCGCCTGCCTTCTGCTTCAAGCATACATCACAAGTCAAAATGAATTAAACGCAAATCCAGTTTGCAATGGTTCATCACTAACCAGCCTCACTGGAGTGGGCGGCAGTGTGTGGGTTGGAATGGGCCCATGGTACCCCCTGTGCTGTCTTGGATTAGATTTCGGCTGGCCAGCCAAAACCAGCCCCACATGAGAGTCCACAGCCCCGAGGCTCCTTGACTGGGATGGGACAGGGTGGGGTGGAGAACTCAGGCCTCCAAAGTCACTCAAGTGTCAAGGACTTTTCGTGAGTAGGAGAGGGAGAGTTGATGCTGGGGTTTTCGCAGGAGATGGGAAGGAAGCCACACAGGCCACAGTGAGCAAATACAGTCAGCAGGACACAGGACACAGGTGAGGCTAATGTTTTAATCTGTACATCACATTTTTTTGCAAACCATTACACTTTTATTTAAATTAACTTTTTCTTGCAAAATATTTATCTCATTTTTTTTCCCAACAAAATCTTATAAAGGCAAAAATAAAATTTTATTTTGGCAAATGTCATAAAGTTGATACTGGCAACATACAGAGTTAGTTAAAAATAGACAGCAACTTCTAAATATACTCGATTGTTTTTACCATAGTCAAAGACAAATTTTCATTTAAAGAGTGGCTCCACCCAAAGGAGGATTTTTTTTTTTCCTTTAAATATTCTTTCCTGTATGCAGACTATCATGAGACAACTTAAATAAAGGATCATGAACACTGCCTCCGCCTCATCGGGGGCTGCAAGTCAAGTCTAAGTCCCGCCACGGTGGCCCTGCTGGCCTTTCTCACCAGACAGCCCTAGAGAAGCTGCCTGGGGCTCCCCACAGCCAGCAGCAAAGGTTCCTGTCCTGCCTGGCTGGAGGGATGGTGTGAGCAGACATTTGTATGCAGATACCACCCAATGTGGAATTTATTGCTATGATACCATGTACCGTCCACCTTTCCCCTCTCCATACTGCAGAGGTCGTGGTTTTGTTTTTGTTTTGTTTTTGTTTTTAATTAACGCAAACTCTTTTAAAACTTTTTTTTTCTGAGAACTCTTTGCTGAAGGAACTTCATTGCAGGTTGAAGAACTCAAGGCTCTTGAACACACACAGCTGCTCCTCAATCAGAACCAGGGTGAAGGCACACACGAGCTCCAAGCGCCGTTTGGGTAGGGTTTCCTCCAGAGCTGGGAGTCGGGTCAGGGATGCTGACCTCTGCAGTCAAAGGCCTCCCTGTTCCTGGACAGCCTGTCAGCAAGCCTCAAACTGGAATCCCCCGGAAGCACAATCTCAACTCTAACCTTTGCCCGAGTTCACGGGCAGCTGGGCGTCCCCTGCTCGCCTCCGCCTCTTCCTATCTGCTGCCGTCCCGGGAGTCCTGATTTTGGCTACAAAATCCCACAGGCTTGCCTTTCCGGTCTCCCAGCCCTTAAGGTGAGCGTTATAAAATATATTCTGATTCTAAAATACAGCGTATTTTACATCGTATATCAAAAGTGCCTCTGTTGTCTGTAAAAAGAAATCTGGACTGAAACAAATGGGTGTGTCAGGATGGAACCCCCTGCTCGCCGCTGCGCGCTGGGTGGCTGCTCCCTCCTTCGGCCTGAGCCCTGCCCTGCTGGAAGGCTTTCCTCGGAAGCAGAGAGGTCAGTGTCCTGGAAGATGCTGGTTTCACTCGGCCCTGGCTCCAGACTTCTCTGCATACTGGGTCACGGGTCGGTCACTGCCTGGGCTGCCAAAAGCACAGGAGATAGTGAGAGGCTGGCGAAGCCCCGTTCCACGTCTTCGCACACGCACCCGGGCTGGCACACGGAGCAGCAGGGCGGGGCTTGGGCAAGGCGGCGGCTGTGAGGGACCCTTGCAAGCTTCCAGGGCTTCGCTCTCCTCCCACCTCCGGGAAGTGCGCTGCACACGTGCCAGTCTATAAACTTGCCCTTTGCAATAGGCAAGGTCTAGACAGGATTCTGGGGTAGTAACAGCCTCTGTGAGCCCCGTTTTTCTACTCTCAAAAGACTGATCCCACCTCCACCAGTGAGAAGAGGGCCATGGGTGTGTTCTAGTGCAAGGTGCCAAGAGGCTGGAGCAGATGGAGCCTGTCCCCAGCCTCTGCTCAGATTTCTAGGGAGAAAGCACACACTCAGCTGTGGCCCTAAGTCCTGGAGGCCTTTACAAAGGACAAGTTCCGGCCTCTGCTCCACCCCTCCCAAGGGTGTGGCCCACTGGCTCCGAAGCAGGGGTGGCACCAAGTTGGAGGACTACGGTGCAAAGTCATGCCCCCCTCCCCAACCAAGGCAGTTTACTTTCTTCTGTAGACTCAGAGCTCCTGGGAGGAAGCCCAAAGCAGCCTATGTGCCAGGGGTGTTAGAGAACAAAGGCTGTGGGCTCACACCAAAGGGCTTTGAATCCTGACACTTAAAAGCTTTGACTCTGTGGGCAAGTTCCTGGGGACCCTGAGCTTCATTTCCTCATCTGTAAGGGGGGTGAATATCTTCTTCACAGACTTGTGCAGATCAGAATAGAAGCAGAGCCCCATACCTGGCGCACTGTAGTCCCTCGATAAAGTTAACCGTAAGCCAATAAAGTAAGGCAAGGCGAACACTTTACAAAATGACAGCAAGGCAGACTGTCAGAGAGGGGGCTGGGAGGACCTCCAGTGTGACCCTCCACAGGCCAGGTCAGCTTGCAGCAGGTTCACACGCAGCTGATTTAGGCCATGAATCCATGGCCAGATGCTGGGCCTGCTGGCTCCTGAGGGCCTCCTTCCTTTAACCACTGCCTGTCCTGGCTAGTACTCACAGGGTGGTGCCAAGCATCCTGATGGGTTGAAAGCCAATGGCACTAGCCCCTGCCTCTATCTCCTAAGGCGCTCAGAAAGTAAAAGTGTGGTCCCGGCCTTGCTGTGTGTTCAAGAGTGAGCCCAGCCCCTCACTGGGCCTCAGTTCTGTCTTCTGTAAACCTGGACTTACAGTTCTTTGATCTCTTTGGTTTAGACCCTGACGGACCAACATGCTGGTCTTTGGGGTACCAAGCCGCCCTTGGGAAGGCGGGCAGATGGGTAAGTGCAGCTAGAGCCCTAGCAAGCATGTCTAATCCATGGTTGATGGGCAACGTGTAGCCCAGATCAACTCTGCATGCAACCCAGTATAAAATTGTAAACTTATTAAAATATGGGCTGGACACCCCTGCTGGGGATTTCCGTTGATGTCATCCTCTATTGTAGCAGGGTCCCCGAGGCCCAAGTTCTTAAGAAGCACATCTCCCACTGCCTACCATGTAGGCGGGTCCCCCCAGCGGCCGCGGTGCCAGAGGAAAGAAGCAACAGCAGGCAGCATTGCAGGGGGCTCAGCGGCAGTGGGGAGGGCAGGAGGGGCATGCTAGGGGTGGGCAGCAGCAGGGCAGCCAGGCAGGGGCTCTTACTTGGAAGGTGTTAGACAAAGGTGTAGTGCAGTCCGCTGCTTAAGGGGGGGTAAGGTGGCACCGTCCTGGAGGACAGAGGGGCTTTGGGCGGGAGGAGGGCCAGCTGCTGCACTAGACAGAGCACACAGGAATCAAGCGGTATGTTAGAGTTGTCTGCCCACCCATACCACCACATACCCTGCTTGGCAGGACTGGGTGGCCTGGGCCCCATTGCCCCCAACTAATGGCCTGGCCCTGGGGGCAGATCCACAGGACCTGGCTTGCCTGTAGTTCCTGGAATGTCCTATTCAGGGAATGGAGCAATAGAGAGCAAGGAAAGGTGCTGCGTGAGGTGGGACAGAAGGGTGTCAGGGCTGTGGTGCCTGGTTGAGTAGGAGGAGGCCAAGGGAACAGATCAGGGTGAGAGCAAGCTGGGGATGTAGCTCAGTGAGCAGAAGGCCAGCCTAGCAAACCAGAGGCTCTGGATTCAGTTCCCAGCGCCACCTAGAATGGAGTGTTGGAGGCACACAGAGTGTGCAAGTAGAGCAATGAGAAAGGTCCAGGGCGGGGAGAGGGGAGTTCGCAAGATCCTGAATGATCCCTGGGGTCATCAGGAAGAGAGATCTCCCGAGTCCACAACCACAAAGCACCCCAAGGACCATCCTCAGGCCCCTCTACATGTCTCAAAGACAGCGAGGACAGCAGGGGTTTCAGAGACTCTGGTTTTTATTGTTAGGTTTTGCCTTGTTTTGAGACAGGGTCTCACTGCGGTCCATGCTGGGCTTGAACCTGCTACATAAGTGAGGGTGACCTTGGACTCCTCCTGATCCTCCTGTCTCTACCTCCCTAGTGCTGACATTATGGGTGTCTGTCATCACAGGAGGATGGATTTTCAGGGACTCTATGCATAATCAGGGGATGGGGACAGAGAACAGGCCTCTCTTGAGATCTGGCATCTGCCCTTCTGATCAGTCACTCATACATGGCCTCCTGAGCTCTCACTCAGACTCCCCAGGGCCAGCAGCCACACAGACCTTGGCCACTTGGATTGGAGGACTGGTGGAGACCTGCACCACTTTGGGCTCTCTGACTGTCCTCACCCCAGGAGTACACCTGGCCACCGGTACCACATCCACCAAGGTGGATCAGCCTCTGTATGAGGGAACAAACTACCCCAAGTGGACTGTGAGGGTACTGCAGGGAGCAAGGTGTGGGCGGAGGGAGGAGCCCAGAGCCCTTTTCTGGCAAAAAGTAGTTTTTCATTTCTCTTCGCTTGTTTGTGACAAAGTCTCACTCTGTAGCCTAGGATGCCCCAGAACATAGAGGCAGCAATCCCTATCTCAGTCTCCTGACTGGGACTGCAGACATGCACCACCATGCCTGTCTTAAAGCAACCCTTTTAACACACCCATGTGCTCCTACGCCATGGTGATATTCTTTCAACAAAGTCTCACTTCTGAAGTCCCATCTTCTAGCACGAAGACACTGACAAGGTGAGTGGCTTTGGCTTAGAGACCAAAGTAGGGGGCAGTTCCAAGGAGAGGCTAGAAGAGTTCCCCCTGCCTTACCCCACCGTGAAATTCCTTCTGTCCCCTTCTCCCTAAGGAGAGAAACTTTAGACCTGTCACCTTGGCTCAGAGGCTGACAAGCATGAGGTCAGCTCTCCCTCCCAGACAAGTGACCCTCTACTACAGAGCACACACCCTCAACTGCCAACGACTACTGGCTCTGGGTCAAGCCATACTGGGCCTGAGTATCCATGAGCAGTCAGTGGGAACTGGACCCTGGAGGCTGGCATCCATGGCCTTACCTGCCACCTGCTTGCTACGCTGGGAGGCCTCGGAGGCCAGGGCATAGGAGATGTTGATGATCCGCTCCTGTTCCTGCAGCTGCGAGTCCAGGTCGGCCAGGCTGTTGCGGTCCTGGCCAACAGGCTGCAGGTTGCACATGCTGTGGGAACCAGAGAGCAGACTGTGGGCCTTGATGCCAGGGCCATCGGCCTCACAGGTGGAGTTTCTCCTTGGTGAAGGCAGGGTTCCTTTAAACACTTTGGGGGCATAGATGTACACAGCCTGCTTTCTTCCAAGCCAGAAATGCCCCCTTCTCAAACCCTCATCAATCACAGATCTCTCCTTCCTTTAACGGTCACAGGCTTTAAGTTAAGGGCTCAGTGGGAGGATCTTGAGAATCCAGACATGAAATGGCTGATGGGGCTCTGAAAGGGAAGTTCAGTGACAGAAAAGCCACTTTCTTGGGTCTAAGATCAATGTCTAGGGAAGTGGACAAAGCCCTCAGCACCCTCCAGACAAAGCCAGGCCCCAATTATGGATCTGAGTGAGGAAGCACAGGCCCAAAGGCTCTAGCACCCACTGGACAAGGCTGGGCCCTGGATCTGTGTGAGGGAACATAGGACAAAATGTTAGGAGGACTTTTATTGGAGGTGATCTCAGTGGAGCCCACTTCACTGATGTCTGGCTCCATGTGGCACATTTGCTAGTCACTGGGGACAGATCTGAGGGCAAGGGCTCTTAACTTCAGGGCTTTCCAGGTGACCTAAATGGGCTTTCTCCCTCACCCAAGTATCTGCCTGCCTCCTCCAATCAGAGGCACTCATCTGAGACAAAGCCCAGAAAAATATCAACCAGCCTGGCCCAGGTCCCCTAGGATGAGGACTGTGGACCATCCAGACTTGAGCAAGCAAGGGCTGACCTTGACCGGGCAAGGATGTTGCGGATCTTCTCGGCTTTTCGGTACCGTGCCTGTAGCTCCTCAAGGCTGGGTGGCTCCTCAGGATCCAGTTCCACATACCGCTCGGGGATGGAGACCTTCTCCGGTTTGGCCAGCTGGGGAGAAGAACAGGAGGTGGGGTGGAGGGAACGTGCAGGTGCTCTGCTTTAAGAAGCTTTCCCACCTCTCCCACTATGAAAAAGCAAGCAGAGTCCATAGACGTGAAGTAACTTGCTAGATATCAAAGTAGTCAGTTGTGGAAACAAAACTTCCCCCTGGGCCTGACACCAAAGCCCATGTTCTTTCTGTCACAGCCTCTTAGAGGCCAAGGGAAGTGAAGGGCAAGGCAAGTGATACACTGGGGGCGCTCAGAGGACACACATGATCTTTAGTAACATCCTCAAGACCCAGTGATCTGACCCCTGGGACGTCTCCAGGCATACCCACTCAGCTGGGGCTCCTGTTCATCCACCTAGGGGCTTTGCTTCTGCCCTGTCTAATGGCGCTGAGTAGCCCTTTAGCAAATCCTCTTTAATGGACGGATGATGGATAAAGAATGGCAAGAAGAAAGGATAGCACTCTCTGTCCCACGAAAGCACCTCTGACTGAGGTAAGAGACAGCTCCTCTGTGCCTGCTGCTTTCCAGAGGGAAAACGTCCCAAGCTTCCATCATCTCCCTCCCCCAATGAAAACCCAACTTGGTCAAATTTGTTTGTGTTTGAGACAGTCTCACTGCAGAGCCCTAGCTGGCCTGGAACTTCCTATGTAGACCAGGCTGGCCTTGAACACAGAGATCTACCTGCCTCTGCCTCCCAAGTGCTGGGATTACAGGAGTGTGCCACCACAGCCAGCTGGCTTGGTCAAGTCTTGCTCGGAGCTGTATACTAAAGATAATTTTTGTACTCTCATTAAAATAGGCTTGTTCGAAGCTCTAGGGAAAACCCAGTCTTGGCTTTATCGAGGAGGAAAAAAGTTGAAATGGAGAAGCAGTGGTTTGGGGGACACACAAAACGAAGTCAGAGGGCTGGAAAGATGGCTCTGGTGGTTCTTGCAGAAGACCGGGGCTCAAATCCCAGCACCCACATGACGGCTAACAGTCCATAACTCCAGTTCCAGGGGACCTGACGCCCTCTTTTGCCCTCCTCGAGTACTGCATGACATGGGTGCACTTATATACATGCAGGCAGTATACTCATACACGTAAAATAAAAATAAACAAAATGAAGTCGGGAAACCATTGCTCATCAGGCCTCAGACTCCCTTTGAGTGATTATCTTGACAGGCCAAAGACCTGTCCACAGAATTAAGGGTACCCTTCGGAACACTGTTAACCCTTGCTGACTATTTGTTAGGCAAGGACTTTGGGAACTGAGAGAGGAGGCAGAGTCTCAAAGAGGCAATTTAAGACTTTCAAATGCTAAACTTTCAGCAAGAATCCTCAAATGTTTGTCACTATTTAGTTAAAAATGGACAAGAGGGGATAACAAACTGGCTCACTGGGTAAAAGTGCTTGTTGCCCAGCTTGACGACCTGACTTTGATCCCAGTAGAACCCACACGGTAGAAGGAGAGAAACGACTTCCACTCGTCCTCTGATTTGTGCATGTACACCATGGGGGATAAAACACACACACACACACACACAAATAAAACGAAAAAAAAGATGTAAAAAAAAAGAAACCAATGATAATTTTTAAAGAACCAGAAGAGAGGCTTGGGACATGGAGGTGTTAGGGTTGCTGTCCTCTGATTTGTGCATGTACACCATGGGAGATAAACACACACACACACACACACACACACACACACACACACACAAATAAAACGAAAAAAAAAATGTAAAAAAAAAGAAACCAATGATAATTTTTAAAGAACCAGAAGAGAGGCTTGGGACATGGAGGTGTTAGGGTTGTGGATCAGTTGATGAGGACTTGGCTAGCATACATGAGGCTCTGGGTTCTATCCCCAGCACCACATAAACTGGCCATAGTGATGCACATCTATAATCCCAGTGCTCAGGAGTTACAGACAGGAGGATCGTAAGTTCAAGGTCATCTTCAGCTACATAGGGTGCTCAGGCCAGCTTTGGCTACTTGAGATCCTATCTCAAAACCAAAACACAAGCAAAACCAAACAGAAAAAAAGATGAACTAGCAGCTGGAGAGATGCCTCAGCGGTTAAGAACACTGGCTGTTTTGCAGAGGACCTGGGCTCAGTTCCCAGCACCCACATGGCAGCTAACAACTGTCTGTAACTCCAGTTCCAGGGGATCCAGTGCCCTCTTCTGGCCACCACAGGCACTACATGCAATGGTGCAATTACATGAAGACAAAACACACACACAAAATAAATAAAATATTTTTAAAAAGAGTTCAAGGTCAGGTCTTCTGGCCTCTGCAGGTATGGCATACATGGGTTCACTTATATGCATGTGGCCAAAACACTCATATACATAAAATAAAAATATTTAAAAATAGGTTTGTGAAGACTTTTCTGGATTCTTAAAAAGTCTTTGCTTTATTGAAAATTGTTTCCTTTTTTCCTTTTTTATTCAATCTTTGCAAATTTCATTTATTTTGATCAAATAAGAAGAAGCGTGTCCCTGGAGGTGGGTTTTGAGAGCAGACAGCCACATTCCATTTCCAGTTTGTCTCTCTCTGCTTCCTGGGTGTGTGCGAAGATGTGAGCCGTTAGCTTTCTGCTCCGGCTGCCTCCTGCCATGACGGACTCTTACCCTCTGGAACTGTAAGCCACATAAACTCTTCCTTCTCTAACTTGCCTTGATCATGACGCTTTATCACAGCATCAGAAAAGTAACTCATACAGGGAGGCATCCTAACTTTAGGCCTCCTCACTCAAGGACAGATGTGATTCCCAGTGACAACATCCCTGTCCTCAAACTATTTAGAGACTCAGCTCACAGGCACGGCTGTCCTACAAGACAGATTAACTTGGGCTGGAGAGATGGTTCTGACTCTTCCTTCTCTAACTTGCCTTGATCATGACGCTTTATCACAGCATCAGAAAAGTAACTCATACAGGGAGGCACCCTAACTTTAGGCCTCCTCACTCAAGGACAGATGGAGTGATTCCCAGTGACAACATCCCTGTCCTCAAACTATTTAGAGACTCAGCTCACAGGCACGGCTGTCCTACAAGACAGATTAACTTGGGCTGGAGAGATGGTTCTGTGGGTTAGGATGCCAGCTGCCAAAGCTGAAGACCTGAGTTGATCCTGGAGACCCAGACAGTAGGAGGACAGAGCCAACTCCTGCCAGTTGTCCTCGGACTTCCACACTCATGGACAGATGCTCTCTCACCAAATAACATATTTTATGCTTTGTTTTGTTTGTTTAGACGGGCTCTCCCTGGAGCTCCAGATGGTGTTGGCCTTGATCTCACAGAGATCTGCCTGCCTCTGCCTCACCACCCCCAGCTCAAATAATACATTTTCTTTTTTTTTTTGGTCTTTTTGAGACAGGGTCTCCCTGTCACCCCAGCTGTCCTGGCACTCACTATGTAGACCAGGCTGGCCTTGAACTCTCAGAGATCTGCCTGCCTCTGCCTCCTGAGTGCTGAGATTAACAGCGTGTGCCACCACGCCCGGCTAAAAAAAGTATGTGTATGAGTGTTTTGCCTGCATGTAAGTGTACCACATGTGTGCAATGCCCAAGAAGGCCAGAAGAGGGCATCAGATCCCTTGGACCTGGAGTTACAGATTTAGTTGTCATATGGGTGCTGGGAACAAATCCTGGGTCGTCTGCAAGAGCAGCCAGAGCTGAGCCATATCTCCAGTCCCCAAATAATACATTTGAAAAGGGGAAAGGGTTAACTTTGGCTGTCACCAGTCAGAGTCCCTGCTGAGCTCCTCAGTTTAAAGCTGCTCCATTTTGAAAACCTCTGATCCACTTTTATGACTGCTCAAACTTGTGTTTTTTGAAAATATAACCCTAATTAGCCTCCAAATAGTTTCCTTTTTTTTGACCATGTTGACTTTATTCTCAGTCAAGAAATTTAAGTCCACGTGGTCCTTGTACTTGGTTGAAAGATGTTAAGAAATAAGCTCTACTCTGTTATTCCCAACCAGAGCAGATCTAGAGGAAGGAGGTAGATTACATTCTATCAGGAAGGATGTAGGTTAGAGATAAGGACTTTTTCCCTGGGCAGGCGGGCCAATTAGGACACCCTGGGGCATACTTGGAGGATTCTTTGTGACTGAGAAAGCACAGACTGTTGGATTTCACTGTTTTGGCGTCAGAGAAAAGGTCTGGTGGCAGAGTGCTGGCTGCCAGAGCCCCAGTAGGACCATGAACCCAACAACTCTGAAAGCACCCATTTATCTACAGTGTTTCTTTGTTCTCAGAGACCCCTCTGGGCCACTAGCCATTGCCGAAACTAGCTTGCAAATGGGTCTGCCCTCGTCTCTTGTAAACGGAGGAAGAGAGCTGGGGGTGTAGCCCTGTGGATGTATCACGTAGACACACAGACATCCATGCATGGGAATCCTAAAACAGTAGCACAGACACCATGAGGAAAGCACCCAAGGGATGACTCTCTGTTGAACAGACCTGTGGGGAGATTGACAGGTCCCACTTAGACCCATCCCTCACTTGGAGAACACGCCTTGTGCCGTTTCAGGGCAGGCCAAGACCCTGTACAGAAGTGTTTGGGACACTAATGATTCCTTCAGCAAAGTCTTCTACAAATATTTACAGTGCACCTACTGTGTGCCAGCCTGGTGCTGAGTATACAAAGGTGACCCAAGCAGCCGCTGACTCTGCCTGCTGGCCACAGGAGAGTAAGGATGTCTAGAGCCCTGACTGCTGCTCACTGTGAAGCTTTCTTTCCCTTTTCTGGTTCTTAGGGGCCTGCCCTGTCATGAGGCAAGCATGCCACCAGAGGGTACTAGAAGAATTCAGAACAGAGTATAGAACAGAACTGGAAACACCTGTGATTTTCAAGTCTGCCTGTTTCCTGCCCCATCTGAAAGCCCAAAGCCCATTTGTAAGGACCATCTCTGGTCTGCAGAACATTTTCTAAACCTGTTGGGAACATGCTGAGTCACGTAATCTTCCTACATTCCATTCACCATTGAGGAAACTGAGGACAATTTTTTCTAAATTACAGAATCAGATTTGAACTTTAACAGCTGGATTCCTTTTCCTGTCTCAAGCTGACATCCATTCATCCATCCATCCATCCATCCATCCACTTTCTCACTGCGCATCTGAAGCTGAGCCTTGTCCCTTGTGGGGTTGCAGGTTAAGCCGGGAGCCCGAAGGCCTTATGGGGCCATGAAGGAAGCCCCTGCCCTCACCTCTCTGCTGATGTCCACGTCATAGTCTTGAGGCTCCAGGTCCAACTCAGTGACAGGTGTAGCCTGCACTTTCAGCCAGCCGTTCTTCTCCTTGTCCTTTCTGTCCCCCTGCACAGCCCGCTCCAGCAGCTGCAGGTCAAAGTCCTGCTCTCGCTTCCACTGGCAACAGAACGAGAGGGTTAAGCGCAGTCACTTCCTGTCGGCTCAAGGAGCCACACAGGCCCCGGTCAGACAGGCCCTGCAGGCCTGGAGTCCTTGGAAAGACAGACCTCAGAGAGGCAAGAGAAAAGCTGCTGCTGTACTGCAACATAGAGCAGGGCATCTGCTGGCTGCTCTCCACCTATAAAGGTCACACACATCCCTAGGGCACTGTTGGAGGCTTGCGACTTTAGGCTCATAGCAGTCCACAGGCATCCACAATGTTCCCGGGAATGAGAAGTGAGCCCAAACAGACCCTGGCACAGGGCTCCAAGGGATGGATCTGCCCTTCCTGCTGCCCCAAGAATAACCAAGAGCCTCTCTACTGGGCACTCTCAGCAGGACTGGGTCAGAGCAGGGCACCCATACTCCAGCAAAACTACGGAGTTCCAAATAGGAGCCGGCTGTGGCCAGCATGGGAGACAGACTGCTGTGCAAAGTGGCACCTATTTGGGGCACTTTCTTTTAAAAAGTATTTTATTATTTTTATTTTATGTGTATGAGTGTATTGCCTGCAAGTATGTAAGTACACCTGTGTCATGCAATGCCCTTTTCGTTGGATTCCCTGGAACTGGAATTACAGACGGTTGTTAGCCATCATGTGGTACTGGGACTTGAACTTGGGTCCTCTGTAAGAACAGCAAGAGCTCCTAACTGCTGAGCCATCTCTCCAGCCTATGGGACTGTTTTTTTAATAGAAAAGAAACTAAAGTTGAAACTAAATGTAAAATCAGACGCAATAGTTCCAAGGCTATTTGGCAGTGGCAAACTTTACAAGTGTCTTTTCCCAGGAGGGAAAAACCTAACCCAACCAATTTAAGACCCAGGCATGACTGTCCAGGTCCAACATGGCTTCCAGTCAGACTGAGCCTTTGACCACTGAGCAGGCTCTTAATAGAACAAAGAGTTCTCGCTTGAGCAAGAAAAGAGGATGCTTATGCACCAGGTCATCTCTTCCCTCCCACCCCATCCACCTCACAGAGCCCCAGCAGTCATGGGTGCTTCACACCTGCCCCCCTAAAACCCCATGGCCATAGCCACATCAGCACATTCCACCCATTCATGCACAAGCTCTCCATATTGAACCAGTAGAATCACTCTTGGTGATGGTTTTCCAATTATAGTTTGGAAGAATTAGGCAGTGGAAGTTCAGGGATGAATTAAATGATTCGCAGAGAAAACACACATTTTCTTACATGCTCACAAATACTCCAAATAGAGACAGGTCCTCATTTAAGCCCAGCCTGATTGTTTCCACAAACAGGAAAGGTTCACTGCACTCTACAAAGTACCCAGGGGAAGAACCACGCCAATCCATCAGTCTTAATTAAGCAACATGTTTATTGGCGTTGATGAGACTTACAGAAGCCTTTTTTTTTTAATCCAAAGAAAAATTACAAAGTATTCCAGTTATGATTTTAAGATAATCTCTACATTTGAGAAATCAGGTTGTAAAAGGTCAGTGTTACCCCATATGACATGTACTTATAAAGCTTTAAAGTTAATGGATTTGTAGCTTGTAAAGACATGACTGTCCAGGGTCCTACCCTTTGGTGTCTGAGCTGACAGCTGCAGAGAGGTCCTCTAAGTACATAGTTTATTTTGCTATCCATCCGAGTTACAAAATATCAGAAATGCAAAGAGCTTTTCCTTAAGAAATTGTGTGATGGAACTGGAGGAATTAAGACCAAACAGCCTCAGACTTTGTAGATCTTACTTAGTCGTGCACCCTGAAGTTAATGTCTCCTGTCAGGTGTAAGGCATGGATTCTGATAAATTCACAATGCCCAGACCTCTGCCAATGACGTGGTCCTCAGGCAATGGAGTGGCTTTGGGAATGAGTGAATTGAACCAGTAGACCTGCACCGAGGAGGGCGGTGGGAAGGTGAGCCACATTTGGGGATGCTCACTAGGCTAGGGGAGAGCTGCTAGTACAAGCTTGGTAAGAGAGTACTGGGAGGTTAGAGGAGGCCAATGCAGATCAGAGCATCTGTAAATACAATCAGGCGGGATTAGAGAGACACTGAGCATCAATACTAGAAGCAAAAGAGCTTGTGCAATGAATTAGGGAGAAAGTGGCCAGGCCAGAGGGCTGGGGAAACTCAGGGCTCCGAACTCAAAAGCCTAGTGGAATATTTCTAAAGGGACCCAAGGTGACCAAGGGCAGTACAGTGCCAGCCACCAGGGGGCAGCACCGAAGATCTCCCCAGCCTTCCTGGGCACCTGAGGCCTCAGCACCTCATGCTGTGGGAGACCACCAGCACCTCAGGGTTGGGGCTCCAACCCTTATTCAGTTGCCTCCCCACTCCTCCAGTATTTGTTTGGAAGGCTGGGGAGTTGTCTGTATCTCTCCTCACATCATAGCTCACCTCTTCCTCCTCTATTCCTCGAAGCCTTCATTTCCAAGTCCTTACTTCAGCTGAGGGATCCCAAATGTCCACAGAGGCCCCTCTCATGCTTAGCTAGGAGAACTGACTAGGCCTCTGCTGAGAGGGCCTCCCTCCTGCTCTGCTTCTGGGTCACCCTCTGACCAGCTCGCACATGCATCTGGAGTCATGGACAAATACCCCATAGCATGTTCTCTCAACCAGGCTGGTCACCCTGGGAGGTGACACGCTTGTGTGTGGGGCACTTGGGGAAGCTCTGGCCTCTGTCCCAGCCCCGCCTAACATACTGAGCCAAGATCTCCGGGCAGTGGCTGGTTGAGATATCGGGCCGAGGGCAGGCCTGTCCTCTCTCCTTGGCTCAGGGTCCTCTTGCGCTCCCGGACCAGGGCCTTCTGGTGTCTCTTCATGCGCTCGAGCTGCTCCTCCGCACTCATCTTGCCCCGTTGGTGATCCCCTGAGTACAGGCGCTCCAAGGCACTCTTGGGTCTCTGAGGAGGAGGTGAGGAACATAGAGTGGACCAGCTGGGAGCACTGAGGACATCCTCCCTGCTGATTCTTCCTTGACTTGGTACAGGGTCTCATGGAACCTAGGCCTCCAACTCTATACAGCAAGGGATGATCTTAAACTCCTGATCCTCCCACCTTTACCTCTCCAGTGATGAGATGATATGTATGGGCCACCTAACCTGATTTATACAGTGATGGAAATTGAACCCAAGGCCTCATACATGCTATGTACCCTACCAGCTAAGCCATGTCCCCAGCTCTCTCCCTGCTTTTAGTGTCTTTGCCACAGATACTAGTTGGACTCATCTTGGCTATAGAGAATCACTTCCTCTAAGCACCCTAATGGCCCTGGCCCTCATGAGCTTTCTGGGTAGAGGCAGACACTGATGCCCAGGCCTATCCAGCTGAGTTCACACCCGGCAGTCCAGGGTGAACCAGGCTACGGGCTTCTTGTTCTTCCTCCTATGATTGTGACAGCCTTGGGATAAAAGGGTGTGGTTCTCAGAAAATGGAAAGGGCAGGTAATGGCCTGTGTTGGTGGGCAAGGGGTGACAGAGTCCCTGAATTCCCAAGGGGCTGAGGTCACCCTAAAGGCCATCCTTAGTGCCCTCAGGCTCACTAGTCACTGCCTAGCTCGGGGATCCCCTCTCCGCATGAAGGACAAGGAGCCCTCCACAGCCCAGGCCACTCACAGAGAAGGTCACGTTGCTGTTTTCCACATTCAGACCTCTCCGGAGTGTGACATAGGGAGCAATGGTGGACGACTGCTGGAGCCTGGATGTGGAGCCTGAGAGCCCTTAGCAAGGAAAGAGGAGTCAGGTGTATCTGTGGTGGGGCTGGACAGACCCCAGGCCCTGTCCAATTACCTCCACTCTCACGAGACACCAATAGGGCCCAGTCAAAATCCCACTTTTCTTTCTTTTCTCCTCAGGGCCTAATGAGCCAGGTCCTAGGTCTGGGTGGGGGTTGGCCCAGAGGTAGTCTGTCCTCAGTGGGACCTGTCCCTGCAGATTTGTGAACTACCCTAGCTTTGCTTCATACAGAAGCCTTGGACTGCAGCAGGGAGAAAAGCTGGAGGGACACAAGAACCTTTCATCCCTCTGCTTCCTGGCATTCTCCTGTGCACCCTGTAAAACCCAGCTGGGGATAAGCAGGGAACACAGTGAAGGAGACCACAGGCTCAGGAAAGAACTCAGCAAGGTTGACACAAGAGGAAGAAGTCCTTAGGAAGGTCTGACAGCCTCTGTGGTGGCACCCCAGCACCCCAGCCTGCAGGCTGCAGTGTTCTAGAGCCAGAGCTCTAGGACTGCCGATCAATCAATCGGTACTTGTTTAATTTCTCTGAGACTCAGGATCTTGAGCTCTAAAATGGGACTCACAACATTTCCCTCCCACCACTGGGGAGTACATGATGTTCATATAAAGCACCTAAACAGTGCAAGACTTAAGGGTAATCACTATTGTTTTTCCTGGAGACAGAAAAGGGAGTAAATCAGGATGTTCCTGAGGAGAAAAGAGGGAGGGAAATAGGCCATGGATCAGAGAAAGGCAGACCAGTCTTCCCTCTCAGCAGCCATGGTTAGGTGCAAGCTGTAGGCCAGGGTGTGAGGCCTGGGCAGAGGCAGGGAGTGAGTGGTGTGGTGGGGAGAGAGGTTCCCAAAAGATTCAACAGAGGATCTTGCCGTACCTCTGCCAGGCAGCGTCTGGTACCTGCTCTCAGAGCCCACGAGTCCCAAGGAGGGCGGAGGTACATTCCCACTGAGGCTGGCCAGCTCGGGCTCACTAACATAGGACCGGAGCTCCATCTGTGGACAGAGTCTGAGGCTGTCATACCACTGGCATCACTACTATCTCCCTCTCCACACTCAGTGGGTGACCTCAGTCCTTGTGGCTCACCCTTGAGTCCCCGTTCACACACTGGCCCAGCTCCCGGTCCCGCTTCCTCTCGTCCGATTGTCGCTTGAGGCCCCGCACAGACGTGTGCCGTATGATGGTGGCCTCTCTTGGCAGTGGTGGCACAGCTGGGGGCTGGTCCTCTGGGCTGTAGAGCTCAGGGAGTGGTGGCCTGGGAGGTGCCTCATCTTCCTGCTCAGAAAGAGAACCAGAGCCCATGTCAAGTGAGATGGAGCTGGAAGGAAGGAGGATGTTGTCTGGCACTGTCACATCAGCGGCCACTGCAGAGCCACGGAAAACCAGCACCTCAGCCAGGGATGCTGTGAGGAAGGGGAACACCTCTACCCCAGCTCTCCTCTGATTTGTACACTTTCTAGTTTTCAAAGTGTTACCTGGTGATGCTGTGTCCCCAGCCCCAGGACTTGGATATCCTGGGTCCATACTCTTGACAGAGCATCCTGCTTCCCTGGTGTGCAGGGCAGGGAGGCAGGCTGCTGACTGTTACTTCTCAGCTGATGGAAGCAACCACCCCACGGCACAGACATCTACAGCGCCACAGTGCTCAGCCCGAGCCAGCTCAGCTGCCTTTCTGTGCTGGAGGATCAGTTTACCAGTCTGCATCCTCCAGTTCTTTCTCTAGGAAAAGTGTATCTCTACAAAGCACCCCCTCCCTTCCAACTCAGACTGTACACAAGGGCAGGACAGGTAGCTCACTCCCTGGGTAGCAATGAATGTGACTATGGTCCTTGGTACTCCAAGTTTAAGGTTCTCCTAGGGGCTGTGGCTCCATGCGGCTCCATATCTGGAGAGCAGGCCCAACTGTCAGAAGCACCCACTCATGACCACTGCACCTTCCTCCTCTCTAGCTCTCATTTCCTTACATTGACTTTGTATTCCACAAAATTCAGGAAAGAGTCCAAGCTTTCCAAAGGGTTATCAGAAGATACCAGAATGGAAGCTTGACTATGAACAAGGATTCCACTGACTCAGCTTTCGTGAGTCATCACCCATGCTGGGGTGGGACTTGGTTGTGCTACAGCTGTTTTGGGGTCACTCGTGCTGTAAGTCAGCCCTCACCCCAGCTCCTGTAAGTAAACACAATAAACTCACTGGTTACCAGGCTGGACTTGGGTGGAACTGAAACCATTCCCTTGGTCTGTCAGTGTCCTATCTGAGGTGAATAATGCCTATTCAATCTCCCCAGGAAAATCCACACAGCAGACCCTCAGCCCCTACTTGGCACAGCTTACCACTTGGGGTTTTGACTTGGTTGGTGACTGAAGAGGGGATGTCACGGCTTTCCTCAGCTGGGGTGGGTGAGATCGGTAGGGCACGTAGGTCTGCAGCTGTGGGAAGAGCTGGACCTCCAAAGGGGTCCGCACAGGGCTCGTGGGAGGGCTGGGCTGCAGGGGCGGCTTGGCCTCAGTTGGAGACAGTGAAGGCACGAACGGGTGAGGGAACAAAGGCACCGTTTTTCTCTCTAAGGGTAGAGACAGAAGCGAGTCAAGGATGGCATAAAGACCCTTTTTCAGTGGACAGGCGAGGTAATGCCATCACGGAGACGCAGCCTCTCTGCGGTCATCCCACCTGCCCCACCCTGTCCCCATACCAGAAGATGGCTGGCTGCCTCACCCGGATTTTTGACAGATCCCACCAGGACTCTGTAGTTCTCTTTACTGGCGCTCAGGCCTGCCAGGACATCTTCAATCCTCCACAGATCCTTCTGTATCTGTGACTTCTCCTGGGGAAGGTGGGGGGGGGGTGTCACTTTGGCTCCTCACCAGAACTTTCTTCTGAGGTTTGTACCACCTCTTTAGACAAAGCCCCTCACCCCAATGGATGAGACACCTTTGAAAACCTGCCAGGGCCAGAGCCAAACCTGCTCACAGTCTCCTAGGGAAGCGGACATGGAAAATGCCCACAGACCAGCGAGGAATGTGAGGGAGTGCTGGGGTACGTTCACCGGCTCAGCTGGCCTACTTTACCTAACTTTAAAAATGCATCACCTTAAATACTGGAGAACTCAACCCAAATGATGTATGTAACATCTAGCGTAGTAATGTCACAGAGACAGGAATAAAACAGGGGCGGCCAGGACCAGGGGAGAAGATGGAAGTGGAATACAGACTTTCAGTTTTGCAAGATGGAACATTCTGGAGCTTGGTTGCCCAGCCATGTGAATGGACTTAACATTACTCAAGCTACTCTCAAAAATGGTTAGGATGCCAGGCATGGTAGCACATGCTTTCAATCCCAGCACTAGGAAGCCAGAGGCAGGAAGATCTCTGTGAGTTCCAGGCCAGCATGATATACATAGTGAGTTCCAGGCCAGCCAGGGCTATATAACGAGATCTTGTCTCAAAAAACAAAAAGCGAGACTGGAGAGATGGCTCAGTGGTTAAGAGCACTATCTGCTCTTGCAGAGAACCAGGGTTCAGATCTCAGCACCCACATGGTAGCTAACAACCATCTGTGACTCTAGTTCCAGGGGATCCAATATCCTCATCTGGCCTCTATGGGCACTGCACAACGTGAGTGCACTTACATACATGCAGGTGCAGGTAAAACACTCATACAAATAAAATACACATTAATTAATTAAAACAAAACAGAACAACAAAAAAAGATAAGATAGCCAGGGCTGGGGACACATGCCTACAATCCTAGCATTCAGAAGGCTGAGGTCGGTGGATTCCAAGTTCAGGGTCAGCCTGAGTTATACAGTGAGACCTGTCTCAAAAAACTATGGGCTGGAGATGCACCTCAGTGGTATGGTGCTTACCTAGCATAGTGAGGCCCTGGGTTCAAACTTCAGTCCCAGAATCCGGGTTAAGATGTTAAATTTCATGTGTAGTGATTCATAATTTTTAAAAATATACTGGAGACAGGAAGATGGCTCAGTTGTCAAGCACTTGCCAGCTTAAGAACCTAAAACTGGATCTCCAAAACTCCATGTAACTATAAATGTAATTTCAACCTGGGAAGGCAGAGGCAGGGGATTCCCAGAGCAAACTGACTAACAAGACTAGTCAGTCATATTGGTGAGCACTGGGTTTGACTGAAAGACTGTCTCAATGAGTAAGATGGAAGAGTGACTGAGGATGGGTCCTGACATCAACCTAGGGCCTCTACATGTGTGCGCACACCTGTGTACATGCATCCACACATGTGGCCACACACATGCAAAAGCATGAATACATACAGGCACAGGAAAAGTAGAAAAAGAAATATATATATATATATATATATATACACACACATATATACACTGCCTTATGCAAGCATGGCTAGCTACCATCACTAGAAGATGAAAAAAAATTTAAAAAGTGGAGGACTGAGGAGATGGCTCTAAGCATGACTTCTCTGCAAGTGTGAGGACCTGAGTTTGATCCCCAGCAACCACCAAATAGGCTAAGCATGGCTGTGTGTGTTGGCATCCCCAGTGCTGGGGCGAAGGAGGAAGACAGAGGATTGGTGGGGACACTAGCCAGTCAGTCTAGCCAAACAGCACACAGGGTTAGTCAGAGACCATCTTAAAAAAAAAAATAAGGCTGGAGGGGGCTGCAGGTATGACTCAGTGATTAAAAGTACCTGCTACTCTTGCAGAGGACCCAGGTTTTGTTCCCAGTACCCACACGGCAGCTCACAACTAGCCGTAATTCTAGTTCTAGGGGTTATGACGGTGGACACTGCACACATGTGGTATACATACATACATGCATGCAAAATAGTTACTTGCTTAAAACTTAAAAATATATAAAGTGGAGTGATAGAGGAAGACACCTGACATCCTCCTCTAGCCTCCCCACACATACCTACACATGTACACATACAAAACACACAGTCAGGCGTGGTGGCACACACCTTTAGTCTCAGCACTTGGGAGGCAGAGGCGGATAGATCTCTGTGAGATTGAGGCTAGCCTGGTCTACATAGCGAGTGCCATGCCAACTAGGGCTACAGGGAGACCCTGTCTCAAGACAAAACAGAAACAAACACACACACACACACACACACACACACACACACACACACACCAGCCAGAGCAGAATCCTAGAATTTGAGGCTTAAAAGTACAAAGGAGACTGAGTGTGGTGGCACATGCCCATTGTGGGCCCAGTAGCCCCGAGATGCACCTGATGTGAAAGGCACAGGACCTTATGGGAGTCTCCTGGCACAGGAGGCCTCTGGCATCTGCTGGGAGACTGCTCCAAAGAATCTGGAAGTTTTACACGATTAGCCTTCTATTCGTTCAACATGCATGCATTTTTAAAGGCCTGCTGAATATCACAGCTGAGGCTGGGGTACCACAAGCTCCTGTGCCTCTAACATCAGACGGATCTCAGGGCTGCTGGGCCCATGATGGCTGCACGCTCAGTATTGCACTTGGGCTGCCATAGACGGTCCTACCGTAGACAAGAGCATGCCCAGCTAGAGTGTAAGTAACAGGAGCCGGCCCTGGTGTTGGCGTTCCCAAGCTGAGTGCTGGGAACAGATGACAGAAAGGAATAAAGCTCGGCTCTCCCTCTTCTCAGCTCCCAGCAAAGCTCCCACCCAATTTTCACTTTTTGATACCCCCACAGGAAAGAGAGGAACCAGACTGCAAAGCCTAGAGGTCCTGATCTTTGTCCAAGTGATGGAATTTCACAACTGATGAAGTGAGGAGGCTTTGTGGGAGGAAGGGGGTGTCAGCAGTGTCTTCACACCACACTGGGCAGATGGGCTCTGTGCCACTCTCCACTTTTGGCAGAGGTATGAGTCCCAGGGCAGGTATGAGTCAGGATTGCCTATCACGGCCTCTCACACAGTTCCCCGGAGGCTCTGTCCACTGGCTCCAGTGATGACCTGGGTGTTATGAGGACCTTGAAAATGCAGAGGAAAAGTTGTGAACTTCCTCACTCCCAACCCTGACTGAAAGGAGGTGCTTCTCCAAACCCAGGCGTGCAAATCTGCAGAACTGCAAATGTACTCTGGTGCTGATGACTTGGCTAAAGTCTGTCTGCCTGGATCCATCTAAGCAGTCAGAGGCTGATCAAAACTGGGCTTTATGGCTTCCCAGTGGAAAGAAAGTGTGAGCTAGATCATCTGATGGAGGTGGGCTACCAGGGCTGGCCTATCTGCCAGAGGCTTACAGGAGTCAATCCTCCAAGGAGTCTGACAGACTCTGTTGCGCTCTGGGCCCACTATATATTAAATCATTAAGAAACAAAGCATAGGAACAGAAAGGGCCAATAATCAAGTGAAAACATCTTCAGCTTCCTGGCAGTTAAATGAATGTAAATTAGAACAAGATGATGGGTTTTACTGTTTGCTTGCTTTTTGTCTTGGATGATTTTTTAGTATTTAGGAGGCAAACACTAGCATTAGGAGCCAGTAAGGGCACATTCAGGGCCCATTCATTCAGCGGGAGGGCACTCTAAGGCACCGTTCAGAGGGCAATTTGGCAAGATTTGTCAACTTTTTGTACTAGGAATATTTTAAAGTGATACTTAAAAATACAAAAACTGACCAGGTGCAGTGGTGTACACACGTAAGCTCAGCACTCCACTCAGGTGGGTGTGATAAGGAGGATCAGGAGTTCGTTAGTTACACAGCGAGTTGGACGCCAGCCTGGGCTATATGAGACCCCGTCTCAACAAACCAAAGCAAATAAATAGCTGCACATATTGATGGGACACCGTAGGCTGCTTGGATACCTACACACTGAATAACATTTAAAATGGCAAGCATGTCTATCATTTCTTTTTGATGAAATATTCAAAATGCATTTCTTGGGGTTGGAGAGATGGCTCAGTGGTTAAGAGCACTGGCTGTTGTTGCAGAAGACCCAGGTTCAGTTCCCAGCACCCATATGGTGGCTAACAACCATCCCTAACTCCAGTTCCAGGGTATTCCATGTCCTCTTCTGACCCCCATGGGCACTGCATGACATGGGTACACTTATACACATGCAGGCAATACACTCATACACATAAAATAAAAATCATAAAATAAAAGAAAGGCACTTACTTCAGCCTAAAAGGCTTGCTTCTAGGAATCTGTTCTAGATAAATGCTTATGAGGGGGATGCTCCTAAACCGAGCCACTTATAAAAGGAAAACACTGTAAATAATCTTGGGGCTGTGCCGGCCAGATGTGCAGCCAAGCCCAATAGCCCATTTTTGATCCCCAGGACCCACGTGATAGGAGAAAACCAACTCACAAGTTGTTCTTTGATGTCATGCACACACCATGGCAGAAGCACAAACATGCATACACACAAAATAAATAAAACGTAATAAAACATAACATCAGTAACCAGAGGAGAACTGGATAAATAGAGAATATCAATGCTTTGCAATAGCAGGTGGTAATTAAGAACCAATTTACTTTGACAGGTACTGTCCATACAACTTTCAGAGATTGTGGAAATCTGTGCTGTCTTCTAAAGTAGTCACAAGCCACACGTGCCTACTGACCACTCAAGAGGGGTCCAGTATGAATGAGAAAATAATTTGCATAATTTGTATTTGAATAGTTTGAAATTTATATTTAACAGCTATTTTATTTTCAGATTCTGAAAAGATTTCCACAACATAAAATTGTGACAAAAAAGCAATTTGTCAAACAGTATGTAGGTGTGACCCTCTTTAACCCTTTTACCTGCTCCAAATCCCAAATAAATGATCTGATTCTATGCAGGTACATGTTTGAAAGTGGATAGAAGATGGTCAGGAGTCAACCTTGCAGACTGGTAGCACCCACAGCATGTAGGGCAGGTGGCGGGAATGTGAGGCTACAGTGGGGTGCGGTAGGGCACTGGGAGAGCCTTTGCTTTTAAACTCACTTTATGGTTTTGTTTCTGTTTTCCCTTTTTAAAGTAGAGGACTCATACAGAAGGAGGAAGGGAGAGGGAGAGAGGGAGAGAGAGATAGTTAGTTTAGACAGTCTCATTAGCCCTGGCCAGCCTCAAACTCACTACATAGCTGAGTGTAACCTTGAACTTCTGATTTCCCTATCTCCACCTTCCAAGTGCTGGGATTACAGATGTGCATTCCAAGTGCTTGTGTAGTGCTTGGGATGGGACCCAGAGAGTCATGCATTCTAGGCACGCACTTTACCCACAGAACTATATCCTGAGCTCTTAATTGTGTAATGATAGGAAATAATGGTTAAGCACCTATAAAGCCACTGCTAAAACGGGCCGGACCACTGAAGCCCAAGAAGGGAGGTGTGAAAGGACAGGATGGTTCCAGAAAGTAGAAACGAGAGGAACAACAGTCACCTAGTACTTTCAAGCCATTAAGCTAAATACAGAGGAATCTTATCTTGGATGAAAGGAACAATGAGGGGACACCCACAGCAAGGACAGGCAAGTTCTGGGGAATCGCAAAGGCCTTCCCTGAGCCACAGGCAAGAGACTCCACGGTATTCCACCACAGTGAACAGGGAGAGTAGGCCCAGTGAAAAAGCCCAAACTCCCCTCTTGACTTTTCTAGGGTTAGAGCAACATTCGGAGAATCCAAATATTCACTGAATGGCCCAAATGAGGACCCTGGATCCGAACTAGGTCATGCGATAGCAAGCTCAGCACCCAAACTGGTATAGCATTGTGCCTCATACACACTTCAGAAGCCTCCAGTTCGAATAAGCTGAATCAACGTCAGAGCCCCGAGGAGGGGGGACGCAGAGCTCTGAAGCCAAGCTGGGAAGCAGGTCACTTTCCATTTTTAAAATTTCAAGGATGGGGTGGAAACCTGATGCGGTACCACAGCAGGGCCCGGGCTGGGGAACCCACGGTGCACAGAAACACACAGAGCCTTCCCTATCTCACCATCAGGCTGCCATCCATGGGGTGGCCTAGCTTTTGAGGTAAGGAAGCACAGCAGTAAAGCCACCTTTTCCAAGCAGGCTGGGGGCCTAGAGAGACTGTATCACCCAGCAGGGTTTCCAGAAATGCAAATGAGCCCCGGAAGAGAAGAGGAACCTCCATGGACTAAATTCACACTCTCTACTCAGGCCCGGTTGTGATTACAAGTGTCTCCAGAAACTGGAGGTGGGAAGGGTGGAGCTTCATGCTGCTGTCTGTCTAAGGAACCCCAGGAAAGGGAACACTTGGCTCCTCCTGTCACCACAGCGTCACCAAGTAGAAGCTGGGCTGCTCCAGGTCAAGAGCCAGAAGAGAAATTCTTCCCAGACACCAAGAGCTAGAGTCGAGAGGCAGGGGAACTGAGGTAAGGCTTTTCATCATGGCCTGCCCGCTTTGCAGGGCTGAGGAAGAGAAGAGGGCAGTGCTCACGGCTCCCGCAGGTCAGAAATGAGCAGAGCTCAGGGAGATGACAGCGCTTGATCACCTGGAAAAAAAAGGCTCTTCCGTGTTGCTGCTGCAGGGTCTGCTTCAGCTGCTCCACATCTCTCTCCAACTTCAGGTACTCATTCCAGGCGTTTTCCATCTCCTGTTGGCCAAGGAAACACTTCTGGTCCCCAGATGCCTCCTCAACACACCCCCTCCCAGCCTCAAGAGCACCTGCTCTTGACCAACTGACTCACCAGGGGACGAGAGAAGGGGCGGGGTGTGTGTGTGCACACCGTGGGCAGTCTGGTGGGAGGATGGTATCTGACCCTGGCTGCCTATGCAGCCCCCTCCTCTATCCCAAGGTGCTTTTTCTCCCTGCCTGGGCAGAAAGGCTGGCACATGTCAGACAGCTCCAGAGGTGGAAATTTTGAGGTCTCGGAATACACTGCACATAGACCAGAATGTGGCCTGCAGGCTCTCCAAGAAACTGGGTCCAACCATTCTGACAGAAAGCAGCCTGAGGTATGGATGCGGTCGGACATGTCACCCCAGGACGAGCCAAGCCACTAGGCAGCCTGGACAAGTTCTGCTCCTCCTAGATGCCCGCCCCTGGCCTCCAGCTCAACAGCTGGGGAGATGGACAGCAGTCATGGCCAGCCTGCCCAAGGAAAGCGACTGCCACCCCTACATACCGTGGACTCTCTGCAGAGCTCGGCACGGATGTGGACCAGGTCCTCCTGCAGCAGCCTCTGTTGGCAGGTGATCTTCTCCAGGTGCTGTGGCTGGTCTCGGTACTGCTCCATCTGTCTGTGCAGCACCTCTAGCACAGATTCCAGCTGGTCCTGTGCCGGGATGGGCCAAAGAACAGGATGGGAGGGCTGGAGGGGAGGGCTATCCCCAGAGACCTCCGATCCCATGTCAGGAACCACACCGCTGAGGCCAAAGGGGCAGAGCTGAGCTGAGGAGGAGAGGCAGGCCCCTAGACACCAACGAAGGCTCCCTGCCTTGGTTACCTCATCTACAGAGTAGGTACAAAGACTTCCAACTCCTGAGGACAGAGAATGAATTGACAGAAAAACTGTGTAAGAACTTGTGAACAAAGGTCTGTTATAGACCTTCAGCATCACAAGTATGAAGTCTTATTAAAAGCAAAAAGGGCCGGGCATGGTGGCGCACGCCTTTAATCCCAGCACTCATCCAGGCAGATCTCTGTGAGTTCAAGGCCAGCCTGGTCTACATAGCGAGTTCCAGGTCAGCTGGGGCTACAGGATGACCCTGTCTCAAAAAAAAAAAAAAAAAAACCAAAAGGAAAAATTCACTCCGAGTCTAAGAGACCATCGCTGGCCCCGACCCACTCTTGTCTCCCCATCTAGACTTGCCTTCTCCACAGCCCAGATCCATGGGGAAAGGCACTTCAGGGAGTGAAGGGCTTTGCCTGTTGTGACTGTGGCCACTTTCTCCAAGGCAGACGCCTGGCGTTCAATGTGCCGAGGCCCTCACAGACCAGCCAGTGAAGTGCTTCCCCCAGGCTGACTGAGCTCCCAGGGAAACATGGGTGAGGGTGTAGTTGGAGCAAATAGACTGGGATCCCCTAGAAGGCAAGGAGCTTCAGATGGATGTCTTTGAGGAGTCCTTTAAATGAAAAAGACTGTGGCTAAACTAACACTTGTTTAACTTTTTATTTAGGAAGGTTGAGACAGGGTCTCAGGTAGTCCAGGCTGGCTTCAAATTAACTATATATAGAGGGCTGGAGAATGGATCAGCAGTTGAAAACATGAACTATTCTTGCAGAGGACCTGAGTTCAATTCCTAGCACCTACACCGTGTAGCTCACAACTGCCTATAATTTCAGCTCCAGGGGGATCCAACATCTCTAGCCTCAGCAGGTACCTACACTGACATACACACATATACACATAATTAAATCTTTTTTAATGAGTTATATATAGTCACGGATGACCTTGAATTTCTGATCCTCTTCCCTCTATCTCTCAAGTACTAGAATTACAGACATATGCCGTCATGCCTGGTCTATGCGGTGCTGGGTAACAAACCTAGGGTTTCATACATGCTAGGCAAATGTTATCAGCTGAACTACAGCCCCAGCCCCTACCTGCTGTTTAAGGCCCACACAAAAGCACATACACTGTCTCAGGAAAGACAGAATGAGCAAACATGACTCCACCCATCCCATAATAATGCAAAAATGACGTATACTTTATTCTCTTTGAGAGCTCTGATCTTGTCTTCCAAGTCCTGGAGGATCCTATCTTGTTCACAGAAGACGCTCAGTTTGACCTAAAAACAAGAACAGGTTGGGTAGGGCCTGGGGTTTGGGGGGATAAGACCAGGGCATGGCCTTGGGAGTGTGAGCCTCTGGGCACAGAACCATCCATACCCTGGAGGAACCTGCCCACTCCTGGTCAGGAGTCAACCCCTTCAGTCACTCACATCAGTGTCACTCTCAGCGATCTTCACCGGCTTCAAACTTCGATCCTTAAGAAGGTCTCGGCCTGTCATCTGGGAGGTGAACAATTAAAGATTACCCTGGTGCTTGGAGCCAGAGTTCAAGAAGGAAGGTTAGTCCTACAGTGGATGGATGTGGAAGTCTTGGCAGAGGCAGGGAGGGTCAAGGCACAAAATGGGCAAAAACTTGCATTGTTTTAATGCATACTTCATTTGAGGAAAAACTAAAACCTTATTGTGATCCTAAAAGCACTACTAAATTTCTCCAATTTAAGAAAATGTAGACGTTGAGTTGTCAAATCATCAATTTTGAAAGCATTTGCCCCAGATGAGTATGATACATCTCTAGAAGTCCTTGGAGATTTGCCACTGATAAGAGAAGTCTGTTACCAAACCCAGGGAAACACATGAGTCAGAAGTCTATCACCTGGTTGCCTAGAACAGTGGGGTTGGCGAGCAGGAGGACCAGCAAACCCCGAGCCGGTCCAGCCTTGGCTTCAGGAAATCTCTTAACAGCCACCTTCCCTAGGGGTAAGGTCAGCCTTCCTCACTCTATACTACCAGAAAGACCTGGTCAGAAGGGACCTGGGTCAGTCCCAGCTGTTTTTTAATTCACATCAAACAAAAAGGTTAGGTTCTACTCATGTAAGTTACAATCTACCTCACCATCTCAATAAGGGAACCTACAAAGCAACAAATAAAAGTCATCCACACTTACAGGCCAGTGAAATGTCCATTTCACATCCTCAGTTGACCCGAAACCGGCAGTGTGCTCTTCACCTCTCGCTGACACCAGAATCTGATTCCAACTCTCTATCTCATCATTTACCCCAAGATCCCTTCTTGCCATAGGCTGTAGAGGTGTGGGTTCTCATGGCCAATGCAAGGGCAGATCAGCCAGTTTAAATGCGTGTCAGAGAGGGGAGCCCATTTCTCTGACCTCTGTTTTGCAGCTCTGGTCAGGGGACATGGAGAGTATGGTAACCACAGAAGAGACAAGTGTTATGTGTGCTAGGCAGAGGGCCTCAGGATGGACAGACAGACAGCTGCTGGAGAGATAGCCTTTGTTTCCTCCCTACTCCATCTGAAAGGCTCAGAAAGTTTATAACATACTGGCAATCATTCCCTTCAGCGTTCACAATACCCATATGCCCAACTGTCCTATACTCTACCTCAGCAAGTCCAAAGGCCAAGGTCTTTATCATGATGGGCGCCTTGCTCTAAGTTAAGGACTGATTCTGGATATAGAACAGTTACTATCTATTCCCTTTGGCCACACAGCAGAGGGCTGGACTAGGGCCTTAATTATCTGGCTTATTTATCTCCTGGTAAAATAAAGGCCTGGCTCAAGGGAAGCCACTCAGCAAACATTTATGGACTGGTGTGGGGCCAGTAGAAATTCCCACAAAGAGCAGAACTCCAGCCAGATTCTGCCTCTACAACTGGCAACGCACGTGTCCATACGTGTATACACACAGTTGTAGAACACATGGACCCTGCAACAGTCCACAGTACTGTCCATGAGAGGGGCAACAGGAGAGGGAGGGAAAGGAAAGGTGGAACAAACAGCTGAACGTTGCAGGCTGGTCTTGGGTCGGAGACTCAGAAAGCCCTCGAGGAAGTGCTGAGGTCTCTGCTCCGAGCCAGTTCTGCTCCCAATGGGAGGACTGTGAGCCTCTCTCCTCCAAACAGGCTGGCTCTGGCTCATTTCCTAGCTAAAATCACTTTCAAATTGAGACACACTTTGGGGACTTCCCCCAGCAAAACTCTTCTTTTTCACCGAGGCTTTATATTGAGGGTATCCCTTTGATGCTTAAATAAGGCAGAGAATCTAATTGAGCAACGCCTCATTTATCCTGCACCAGCAGGGAGGAAATGAGGTGTTCTACACACAAAGGCATTTTGAGAAACAAAATCTAAATTAAGCTTTCTGATGGGCACCTCTGAAAATGTGCCCTTCACCGCCTTCCTAGAGCAGCAACTAGGGATTAAACCTTCAGCTGTTCCCTCTCTAGGGACAGGAACATTCCCTCTTCTCTAGGAAACAGGCTGTTCTTGTCCTTTTTCATGTGCTGTTTGTAGGGTGTTGGAAGCCAGGAATTCAAAGGACTTGAGGAAGTGCTTGCATCTCCTTCCCTTTGAGCAGGTTTGGTGCCCTTCAGGATGTCGTTCCTCTCACACCCTGTGCCAGTCACTGCTGGGGTGTCTAGCGTTATCAGATTACAGTGCTCATCTCTCTCTCTCTCCTCACTAGACAATAGCCTCACTAGGGGGTCACTGTGGAGACTAGGATATATTTTCTCTCTATCCTCCAAGCCCAGCCAGGGCCCAGACCATGGAGGGGATCTGAAGAATGTTTACTGAGTGAGTTCACGAACCTATCAAAATCAGACCAGTTGGTTTTGTTTCCAGTGGGGTAAAGGTCACAAGCTACAAAGCACAGGCTTCCTGAAAACTGCTTATACAGCTCAGTGGTTCTTAACTCCTGGATTTAGCTCTGGTCAAGAGAGAGGATGCTAGTGTGAAATATTATACCCACAAGTAATGGATTACAGCCAAGCTTCTTTTTTAAATTGTGTTTTGTGATAGCAATGTTTAAATCCACTTAAAATGTCAACAATGCATTCTCTCAGTGTCACCAGAACGAGTGAAGTCTTGGGTCACTCACTCATTTGAAAGAATCTCTGTTTGGGAAGGGATTTGAGGGCTCCAGCCATCCCACCTCCCCTCTACCACATCAGAACATAACACCTAGCCCCCAACCTGCAGCCTCCCTCAGGACAAGAGCTGGTCACATTGTAGTCACTACTGCTCCATCAGTCAAAAGAGACATGGGGGTGGCTGTGCAGCTCCAGATTGATACCTGTGTATCAATACCCTGCCCCAGAGAAGGTGGCACGGGCAGTAGAATCTAAGGTTCCTCTAAAGTAGCCAGGAATTGCTGCTCCCTCCCAAGGAACTTATGCTCAGCCCTGTCTATGTGAAAGCAGACAGTGAAGATGGAAACACGACCCAAGCTGGTGGCAGGCCAGGCAAGCTCCCCACCCCTCTGCAACACAAAAGACAGTCACAGGACACCACAGATGAGGAGCTCAGCCCAATGAGTCAGCCACGATGCTGAAGAGAGCTTTGGGTTAAAGAAAATCAACCGAAATGACTTGCAGGAAGCGTGGGGCAGTCAGGAGAGCAACTGGTTAAGCAAGTGATGGAGCCGGCACTGAGCCAGAAGCAATGGAATGGCCCCGCCTGGAGACACGGATCCGATCAGCTTACGCTTCTCCTGGGCCGACAGCCCTGTGCTGACTTCTTCAGCACTTTGTAAAGCACGTTGATCAAAGGTTCATTATTTTTAATCTGTTCCAAACAAAAAGGCAAATACAACAAAACGCAACAGGTGAGACATTCGACAACACTTGAAGCGGCCACGATCCAGGGACTGGTGAAGGGCCCCAAAGAGGACGTGTGCAGAGCAGTGAAGACTAGACTCAGGGAGACTCGGTGCCGTGAACTCCCAGCTAGGGAGCCTTCCCAGACTCAGTTGCCACCTCTGTGCAATGAGGCCACCTGTGTGGGCTGACCATGCACTAGGACCACTTTAGAGCTCACTTCCTTCTTGGTTCTGCAGAAAGCAAGGGGAGCCTGACAGAAGAGGTCTGCATCCTTCCAGCCAGCCTCCCACAAAACACTCTGCAAGATCTGAACGCTTGTTTAGACAGCACTATCCTCTCACTTCAACACAGTATTTCTGCCTCTCCTATCTTTACCTCCACACTTGTGGAGCAGCTAAATGTTCATCCCTTATAGATGGTCCTGCTAAGTGATCATGCCTTACCAATGGTCCTGCTAAATGTTCATCCCTTACCAATGGTCCTGCTAAGTGATCATGCCTTACCAATGTTCATGCCTTACAGATGGTCCTTCTTACATATTCATGCCCTGCCAAAGGTCCTGCTAAGTGATCATGCCTTGCAGATAGTTCTGCTAAATGTTCATGCCTTACGGATGGTTCTGTTAAATGTTCATGTCTTACCAATGGTCCTGCTAAATGTTCATGCCTTACAGATGGTCCTTCTACATATTCATGCCCTGCCAAAGGTCCTGCTAAGTGATCACGCCTTGCAGATAGTTCTGCTAAATATTCATGCCTTACGGATGGTTCTGTTAAATGTTCGTACCTTACCAATGGTCTGCTAAATGTTCATGCCTTACAGATGGTCCTTCTTACATATTCATGCCCTGCCAAAGGTCCTGCTAAGTGATCATGCCTTGCAGATAGTTCTGCTAAATATTCATGCCTTACGGATGGTCCTGCTAAATGTTCATGTCTTACCAATGGTCTGCTAAATGTTCATGCCTTACAGATGGTCCTTCTTACATATTCATGCCCTGCCAAAGGTCCTGCTAAGTGATCATGCCTTGCAGATAGTTCTGCTAAATATTCATGCCTTACGGATGGTTCTGTTAAATGTTCGTACCTTACCAATGGTCTGCTAAATGTTCATGCCTTACCAAAGGTCCTGCTTTTAAATGTTCATGTCTTACCAATGGTTCTGCTAAATGACCATGCCTTGCAGATGGTCCTACTAAATGTTCATGGTAATGTTCGTGCCTTACCAATGGTCCCAGACCCCTACACTTCCTGTTAGAAACCACTATCCACCAGGTCTACAAGATGACTCAGTAGATAACACTTGCTGCTGAACTTGAGGGTCTGAGATCTCTGGGACCCACATGATGGAAGTAGAGAACCTATTCTTACAAGTTGTCCTCTGGCCTCCACATGTGTGTCACGGCATATGTACACACATAAAATAAATACCTATATGTAAGAAAACACTGTCCCTACCTCTAAGTGGAGTAGATCCCAGGCCAGTGGCATTTTTATTTTTTATTACAGTGTTGGGAATTGAACCCAGGGCCTCATGCATACTAGGTAAGTGCCCCACTCCAAGTCACACCCTCAGGGCTTCTTAAAAGTCCTGGGTGACACCAATGTGCAGTGAGGATTGAGAACTACTGCTCTAACTCTAAGTTCTCCAGCCTTGTAAATGAACAGATTCTCTGGCTACACCCAAGGGTCTTACTGAGCAGGGCCTGGAGGAAGAGCCAGATTTTGCTTCCCTAACAGGTGCCTGGGTGTTGCTCCTGTGGCTGCTCTTGTAGCACGCTTTGATAACTAGCACTCCATGGAGCTGGAGTGCAGCTCGGTTGGTAAAGTGCTTATCTAGCATGAAGCCCTGAGCTCCATCCCCAGCACCACATAAACCAGGTGTAGTAGCACAAGCCTGAAATCCCAGCACTCAGATGGAGGCAGGATGATGAATCTAAGGTCATTCTCAGCTACATAGGGAAGCAAGGGCAGCCTGGGAGAAAGGAGACCGTGTCTCAAAACAAAACAGCAATAAAAACAACTACTTAGAAGCAATCCTTCCCAACTGTGGCTGCATGTTAAAACCATGTAAAGAGTTGTTTGATTTTAAAGAGTAAATGTTTGAATACTACCAATTAAATCAGTCTTTCATTTTGAAAGTTCCCTAGTAGTTCTAGTTAATGCCCAAGTTAGTAATTTCTGCTCTGGATCTCAAATTTGCTATGCACAAGAGTCACACCAGAGCTTGACTTACAAATCCGAACAGTAGCATTCTAACTCAACAGAGACCTCGAGATCTACTGTAATATTTTTTTTCACATTTATTTATGTGTATGTGTGTGCTCACATGCATGCATGTGCTACAGTGTATATGTGGAAGTCATAGGACAACTTGTGAGAGTCAGTTCCTTCCTTCCACCATGTGGATCCCAGGGATGGAACTCAGGCCATCAAGTTTGGTGGGAAGTGCCTTTACTCACTGAGTCATCCCGACAGCTCATGCTTTAATTTGAGTCAGGGTCTATGAATCCTTGGCTGGCCTAAAACTATGTAACAGCCCAGGTTGACTTTGAACTTGCAGCAACCCTCCCACCTCTGTTTCCTAAGTGTTGTGACTATAGACAGCTATGTGTCACCATGCAAGGCTCTGAATTTTCTTTAAGGCAGGACTTCACTATGTTGCCCAGGCTGGCCCTGAATTCATAGGCTCAAGTGTTTTTCCCATCTCAGTCTTCCAAGAAGCTGAGACTGTAGTGTGTATCACCCGATGTGGCTCAGATGTGTGTTTTCAAAATCAAGTTCCCAGGTGTTCTAGAAATAGATGTTCCCGGTAACAGCCTAAGCCCCCACGCCAAGCTGACTTTGGAAACAGACAAGCCCTGATCTCAGGCTCAGACCGTCAGAGGGAGTCCACTGTGCTACAGATGTAAAGCCAATGAGGGTGGCATGCTCCACCCCAGAGACAAGGGCAACCTTCTCCATCCACAAGGGCACCACCTGGGCAGCTGTAGACACCCTCCCCCACTTCACCAGGAGCACAGACACAAGCTACAGGGGAGGCTGAGGCAAGAAAATCACTTGAGGTCAGGGCATGGTAGCGCAGCCTTGAATTCCAGCACTCCAGAGGCAGAGGCAGGCCAATCTTCATGAGTTCAAGGCCAGCCTGGTCTAAAAGCAAGTTCCAGGTCAGCCAAGGCAATATAATAAGACCCTGTCTCAAAATTAAAACAAAACAAAAACAAAGACAGAAAATCACTTGAGCCCAGGTATTTGAGAGTAGCCTAGGTAACATGGTGAGACCCTACATCAAAGAATAATTTTTAAAAATGCTGCCAACAGTGGCCCCACCCACTCTTTCGATCCAATCACTGGAGTGCAGAATTCTGCCATGGAGCATTGCACAAGTTCTTTAACCTCTCTGAGTCCTGGGTTAGGAGGATGAGGATGATTTCTATCCCTCAAGGTTACTGAGAGAATTAAATACACAAACATACATCAAGTACCCAAGCACTGCCAGGCAGAGCAGAAGCTGGATCAACGCTCAGTCCTCCCCGACCAGGACATCATCAAGTTCACTGAAGCAAGCACTCCCCAAAACACGTTCACTAGAGCATCTTATACAGCAGGATATTCAACCAAGGAAGGAAAAACCAGCACAGTGTGTTGGGAAGCAAACATCACCACCAAACTCTGGAAACTGGGTATCAGTTGACCAGAGGGGGTGATGGATCCTGGATCCTTGGACTTGGGGACTAGCTGTGAAACTTATTAATAGTAAGACGTGGTCTTACAGAGTAAGAAGGTTGGAGTTATAGTGGGAAATATGGCTTAGTAGTAGAGTGCTTGCTTAGTATGCATGAGGCTGGAAATTCAATCCCCAGCACCACACAAAAAGAAAGTTAGTCCTAGAGGGGCTGTGCTTATCACTACTCTGATGCTCAGGGTGGTCTTTAAAGACCACTCGGCTGTGCCTACTTTCCTAGGAGTGCCAACCTCCTCCTGTGCTATCTCTACCTGCAATGCCAGGTTCGTATCCCCACGCCCCCCCGCCGCCGCTTTCCTCTCAGGGATATTTTCCCTAGCATGTCATAAAATCCAAGGCCAACAGGCCCTAGAGTTCCAGTTCAACTACTCATCCTGCTCAACCTCATGCACTCTCAGTTGTAGCCTAGATACAAGAGAGTTCACTACCACAAAGTTGACCCTTTCAGAAAAGCATGTCTACCAATCCTGGGCCATTTCTACCTCTTAAGGGTCACAAGAAAACACATGGTGACACACCAGAGCTTTTACAGCCTGCCTGTCTCTGTCTCTCCTAAACTGTTCCTCACTCCCTCAGACATGCTATCACTGTGAGCCTTCTTACAGGCACAGTTCCCATTAGGGAAACTGTTCCCTTGTGCCACAGAAATGCTGACAGAGGAAGGGAGTCTGAGTTGCAGGTGCAGGCGACATGGGCCCAGCAAGACAGAGTAGTGAGGCTGGACTGCTGCTCCTGGCTCAGGAAATGGAATGTACCTTCGGACTTAGCAGGCTGATTTAGGCTTTGAACACCTACAAACAAAACTGTTCTACTGAACACGGGTCTGCAGGCCTTCGATCTTGGGCTTTGGGTCCTTCCATAGGCCACTCCTCTGGGAACCTTTGGCCTTTCTGAACAATGCTGAACACACAGTCAGGCATCTTCTCTCACATGGACTGCTGGAGAGCCTAGCCTCTCCAAGCTGCTGGTGAGCTTCATCTGGGGACTAGGTCTCTAAGAAGAACTTAGTGACTGCAGTAGCAGTTCCATGATCAGGAAAATCTGGCTGTCAACACAGCTGTTCTCATGACAAACAATGACGCAAAAGGAAAGCCTAAGCCTTTTGTTTGTAGGGTCCATGGCCTTGCTCATGGCCCACGGTGACTCTCACAACTCAGGCTGAGAACTGAGACAAACACCTTTGTATGGTCAGTGTGTATAATCTGTTGTTTGAGAATATTTCAATTCTCAACCCACACTATTTGGAAATTTTTTTCTCTCACATCTGCCTATGTCTTCTGCAGAGCTGGGCATACAGCAAGTGCTCAAGAGATGCATAAGTGAACTAGGTGAAGCTAACCAAAGGCCTTGGTGGGGCCTCAGTATAGGAAGACACAGCCCCCGCCCGCTGCCTGCTGTTTTAGGGTCTAATATTCACAGCTGGGCTCTGTGAGCTAGAGGAAGATCCCTGAGTTAGAAAGATCTTGAGCCAGGTACACAGCGGACTGCAGGTGGCATGCCCCCAGGGGACATGTCCCACAGGTCCCTTCCCTCCCTGAGTTGCTAAAGGTTGCATTCCTGCAGTCTGTCAGGCATAAGGAGGATCATCCAGAGACAGCTTGCAGAGCTATGGGAAGCACAATAGGGCTCTCTTTCAGCGAAAATGTGGCTCACCTTCCCAGGAGCCCTCTCAGCTCAGCTCTGTGTTTTGAAGGCTGACTCAGAGCCTGGAGCTTTAACCGCCTACTGGGGCTTAGTGCCCATGTCTAAAGGGTATAGATAGGCCTCTTGTGGGCCTCAAATCCCTGTGACTCCAACTCCACATGGAACTTGCTCCATCAGCAACACACCAAAAAAACCACCAAGCCTATTGTGGCTGAGGACACATTAGTGGTAGCCTATAAACCACGCACGCATGCACATACGCACACCTGCTACCAGCAAGGGGGTACTAAAAAAGCTGGTAGTTATTTCCCAGGAACTTTTGGCTCTATCCAAGGGAAGGAAGAGACTGAAAATCACAACCCTCGTTCTGTAAACCAGAGACGTTACAGCAGAGTACACAAGCAACAGCAAATGCAGTCTGAGGCTGTAAGAAATGAAACTCTCTGACTCAGACATTGAGGTTTTGCTTAGGTCCAGATTTGAGCCAGCACAGCCTTGGGCTTTCGGCTACAGTAGGTGACATGCTCAGAAAGGTGAGTGCCTATGGAAGGCGGGACCCTAATGCCACTCACCTTTAGATCCAGGTACTCCAGATCTTTCTTCAGCTGGAGGTAGGTGTCATCAGCCTTCCAAGGAAACAGAGAGAGGGAAAACAAAATCAAAACTGTCATAAACACCACAATCCGGGGCTTCATTAGTAGATCACTGACATTACACAGCTTTGAAGACAAGGGACCACGCAGATCAACACATGGGGCCACGGAGGAAGCACAAATGTCTTGCAGCTCAAGGCCCTCCATCAGCATGGCTCAGCGTGCAGGTCACTGTGGGGAAAGCCAGCTTATCCCCGACCCCTACTGTGGCTGGGGAGGATGTCCACCTGGACGAGTACATGCTACACCCAAGCCAGGATCCCATGGTCACAACTGCTCCAATTCTTTTTAAAAAATTTTTATTTATTATTATTTTTTATTTTATGTGTATGCGTGCATTGCCTGCACGTAGGTAAGTGCACCCGTGTCGTGCAATGCCGGTGGAAGTCAGAGAGGCTGTTGGATCCCCTGGGACTGGAGTTACGGACAGCTGTTAGCTGCCATGTGGGTGCTGGGATTCGTACCCAGGTCTTCTGCAAGAACAACAACCAGTGTTCTTAACCGCTGAGTCATCGCTCCAGCCCCATGGCTGCTCCAATTCTTGTCATAAAATTTTTGGGCTGAGCTGCCTCACATGCATGAAGTAACATGACTCTAAGTGGTATGGACAGATGGATGACCAGAAGAGGCAAAGGAAAAGGACTTGGGGGACTCGGAAGGTCCCATGACTCTGGGTTACAGGAGGATAAGTAGCAGTAGATGCTGGAAGTTTCTTGGAAGTTTTGTTCTTTTTTAATTATGTGGGGGGGGGCATGGGTATGAGCATGCGAGTTCAGATGCCTGGGAGGTCAAAGGTGTCAAATCCCCACTTAGAACAGGAGTTATAGGCAGTTGTGAGCCTCCCACTGTGGTGCTGGGAACTGAACTCAGGTCCTCTGCAAGAACAGTAAGTGCACTTAACCACTGAGGTATCTTTCCAGTCCAAAATTTTGCTTTTTGCTCAGCAAGGAGCTAATGAGGCCATGTCAGGAGCTAGTGGTAGGAGCTTGGGTCAGACCTGCCTGTGGTGTCTCTTGTGGTCTGTCAGAAACAGTGAAAATAAAGCTCCCCATAAGCCATGCTCTCCTGTACAGCAGATCACAGAAGCTAACAGTGAGGCGGAGCAGCTTTAAGAGCTTACGAGTGGTTTGGGTGCCACTTTCTTAGTGGACTATGAGGGTCTCCAGCTGAGCGAGCCAAGGATGGGGAAGATGGCCAGCTCTGGTGTGAGAAAATCTCCCAAAAACACATTAGAATTTCACATGGTGCTGTGAGCACCGTCAGGGGTGCCTGGGGCTGACTTGGGCTTATTTCTGCCACCAGACTGTCTCCCCCACATACCTGCTTCCCTAAGTCACTATCCCGACACACTGTACAGAAGTAGGATAGAGTAGTGTGCATGTGTGTATGCATATTTTTGCGTATGTATGTGCATACATGTATGTGGCTACTCAAATGCTCTTCCACTTTATCAGTGAGGCAGGATCTCCCAATCAAACCCAGAGCTCACTGATACAGCTAGCCTTGCTATCCAGCTTGTTCCGGGGCTGGAACTACAGGTGGGCTGCCATGTCAACCGAACATTCACACAGGTTTCTGAGCCATTCACCCAGGCCCACAGCTTGGGTTTTTGTTTTCTTCTCCATGCCTTCTTTTATACTCATTTTTCTAATTATATTTCCTGAGTCCCTCAGGTCTCCATAAAGCAGGACAGAGAAGGGAAGTGCCAGTCCTATCACCCTCCTCTCTGTGCTGCCTAGAGGGACCAGGCTCATGTGGCTGAAGCAACGCCTGTCCAAAGACAGCTTCACAAGCAAGGGAAGACCCCCATCTTTCAGCTATCCCCTGGACAATCCCCAAGAAGCCTGCCTACAAAGCCCAGGATCCTGACAAAGACTGACTTTGGCTCCAGCCTGCAAGCTCTTAGCAAGGAGTACTGGTGAGTCACTGCCTTCATGGTCCTCTCGTCTCATGGTGGTGAGAACTCAGCTGCATCTAACCCCTCCCAGGTTACCATGAGGCTCAACAGGACAAGGGATAGGAGCTGCTTTGCAAGCAGGGCACCCTATGTTTTCTCCCAGGCTGACCCCCATGTGTCTTCCAGAACCCCAAGGAATCCTCAGTAAGACAAGGCTGACAGCACACAGCCCTTCGGACAAGACACACACCAGTCTGGCAGTCACTTTGCACAGCCCGAGAAGCCAGGCTCAGGTTGTTCTTACCTCTTACCCCATGCAGCTCCTCCCCAGCACCAGAGGAGGGTGCTCCACCAGCACAGTGCCTGGCTGTAGCACCCACAAGCAAACAAGCAAGGGATGAGGGAAAGCCAGCCAGCAGGACAGAGCAGAGCACGGCACAAGGGAGCACGGGTCACACGCCATCCCCTGCCCGGGCCCAAAAGGGCCCACTGGTCCTGACCTGGCAGGCGGGAAAAGTCAGGTAGTGGTGTAGTAACTGGCCCACGGCGAAATTTCGCACGCTGGCTAACTTAGCCTGGTGCCGCTGCAACCGGGTGAGCAGGAGTGAGAGCTCCTCCAGCTGCAGGCGGGTAGACATCAGAGTCAGCACAGGGCACCGTGGGCCAGGACAGCACTGACGTGACACTACTGAGCCATGACACACTGGCTCTATTGTTAGGGCAAATAAAGACACCAGCAGCAGAGGGCACAGGGAATAAGAAGTTGCTTTCTCAGAAACCACCAGTGCAATTTCACTCAGACATGAGCATTGAAGGTCGTGTTAACTAATCACAGTGAAGACCAGGGAAGAAAGGAGAGGCTGAAGGAGAGAGTGGGTGACTAGAATATGCTCCTGGCAAAATTCAAAGAGAAGCCCAGCCCAACATGCAGTGCCACTTTCCTTAGTTTTTGGAGAACCTGCTATATAGCCTGAGTGAATCACTAGGGCCTCAGTGACTCTCTGTGAGCCCCATCTCATCTCGTGTGTGTGTGTGTGTGTGTGTGTGTGTGTGTGTGTGTGTGTGTGTGTGTCCTGCCCTGTGGGCTACATTTGATTGGCTCAGAGGAAGGAAACACCAATGAGCAGGGCCCTGTAGACTGCAGCATGTCAATCACCTGGAAAGGGAGGCGGAGGTTGCTTACCGATTTTCCATGTAAGCTGGGAGCACTGACAGTGTGGGTCATGTAGCCCATGGAGGGCATGGAGCGCTGGTCCACGTGAGAGGAATTCTGCAACCGGGAGACAAGAAACCACACTGAAGCCAGGCAATGAGATCTCAGCCTGACAGAACAGCTTTCCACGTGTCCTTTCGCCTCTCCAAGTCTCAACAAAATGAGCACAACACCTTGTTCACCGAGCCACAGCACAGCAAGTTATGAAAGGACCCTGGAGAGTTAAACCTCCATTGGGTTGGTAAACATAATCTAACTGACTGAACACAGACATCCCTTCCTGCCTCGAAAACTCCCAGGAAGCAGACTGAGTGACTTGTCTCTAATGCCTCAGGGTTCTTCTCTGTGAAATGGGCCTAATCATAGCAGCTATCTCTGACAGCTGCAGTTAAAAATTAAAGGGAAACCTTTAGCTTTAAAACTTTACTGGCCTGTGAAAGTACAGCAACATGCTAGCTGTTGTTATTGGTCCCAATGACTCAAATCTGTGCTCAAACCAGGTAAGGCTGTGTCATCCTGATGCCAGACTCCAGCCATCTGCCAGAGGTTCAAGGGCCTTACCTTGACGTTGTAGCCCGGGGCCTTCCTGGGAGAGCCACCCAGTGAGATGTCCACACTCCTCCTCTGGTCGGGGGGCTTCACCGTGACCCTCTCTGCTGGTGTGTGTGGCCGTCGGGCCGGGAAGACCCTGGGGGGCCCCGGGGGAGGGATGTCAGAGGGAGACGGAGGCACAGAGATGGAGCGGGGCACCTCCAGCATGCTCCGGCTCCGGCCCTGCTCGGGGAACTCCGGAGAGCCGGCACCGATGGGCGCCGTGGGGCTGCCGTGCCGGAACTGCTGCCTCTGCTGCCACTCGTACAGCTGCCACACGGTGCCATCCCGGTGTGCACGGCGCTCCTCGCTGGACATCTTCAGGTGGCTGGCTCGGTCCTGCGCGTACTTGTAGTCGCTCGGCAGGTTCCGAGGAGGAGGCGAGGAGCTCCCCGACGGGTGTCGTGTGCTCTTGGGGAGAGTCTGGTAGTTCTCTGGGAAGGGCAGGGGGTGGCCGGGACCCTGGCGGGGACGCGTCTGGTCTGAAGGCAGACTGAGGAGAGAGAGCGCAGGTCAGGACACCGAGCAAGGCGGCCCGGCTAAGGAATCCGCATGGAGGGGAGACACTAAGGACCCCAGATTAGCAACTGAAGCAGCTACCCAGGATCCAATCCCTTCTCACTGCAGATGACTCCGGAACAGTTTTGTCTGACAATGCACGCTCTACCAGAGAAAGCTGGGGCCCGTTGGTCCTCACTTCTGGTGCAGTGATTTAACTGCCCTCCTTTCTTGCCAGCAGTCAGTATGTCTAGGTAAGGCCTCACAGTTCTCTGGGATGCTGAGGCTCTCCCTCTGCCTGGGAACCTAGACTAAGTTCTGGAAGCTCCTAAAGGAAATGGCTGGTGCCAGTGCCTCCCCTTTCTACTCTCCTAGAGCAGGGACTGGTTCATCACCTCCTCCTGAGAGCCTCTCGGGAACTTGTTTCTACCCTCCACAGTCACCTGATCTAGTCAGATCACTCCAGCGTGTCCAAAACTTCCTTGGTTCCTTGTTGATTATGAAATAGAATTTAAACCCTTGGCCTCCTACTTCCCCACCATTCTCCAGCATCTGACAGCAACCTACTCTGCAGTCCTGCCCTTTCCTTCCAGGCTGGGGAAGGTCAGGTGTCTAGAGCCCAGACTTGCTGGAGGAACCCCTTCCTGGAAGCACTCCCTATTGCTGGCCTTCAGGGAGGCTCTCCCACTGCAGGAACTTCTCACTGTGCAGAAACAGAAGAGTTGTGTACCTTAGGTTTGAATCTGAGCTTTCTCATTTACTGTCTATGTGACTGCAAGAGGATTACTGACTGCGCTGAGCCTCAGTTTCCCTACCTGTAACGTGAGGCAGTGCTACAGCCTCATCCAGCTGTCCTGAGGATTAATTAGATAGGTGAGGGAAAACGCATCCTCCATGTCTGAGACCCAGACCGCCTTCTCCAGCGTGGACTCCAGCCTGATCCTCAGAGCTCTCCCTGTTCCCCCCTCTCCCTGCTCAGGCTCCCCGGGCCCTATTCATCCAAACCTTGCTCATTTTTCAGGACAGTGGCCCGCACGTCTCCCACAGGGCCCTCAAAGACCGCAGCTTGCTGTCTTCCCATGCTGAACCTAATTATCACATGGTCTGTAATTCTTCCAAGGTCCTGTGCTGATAGAACCTTTCCACATTTGCAAAACATCTCTTCCTGGACACACTAAATATTCTTAAAGTGTGTTTCATACTCTATGGCCTGAGAAAGTCCTGATGTATAACCAGCCCTTCCAGAAGCCCTCTAAGAGCTGGCTATGACTGAAAGTTACTACCAACTAGCTATCGGATTTTTCTGAGAGGCAAGAAAAATTCAGCAAGAGACAAATTGTGGATCTTTCTTTCTTTCTTTCTTTCTTTCTTTCTTTCTTTCTTTCTTTTAAAATTCAAGCTGAATGTGGTAGCATTTGCTTGTAATTCCAGCACTAGGGAGGTAGAGGCAGGAGGATTAGAAATTCAAGGTCATATTCAGCTACACAGTGAGTGCTAGATCATCTTAGGTTATGAGACCTTAACTTAAAAAAAAAAAAAAAAAAAAAAAAAAAAGGCTAGGGGCTGTAGAGAAGACTCAGAGTTAAAAGTAAGCTCTTACAGAAGACCCAAGTTTAGCTCCTAGCAACCACATGGCAGCTTATAACCATCCATAACCCCAGTCCTAGAGATCTGATACCCTCTGCTGGCCTCTGAGCATGCACGCTACGCATAGACATACATGCAGGCAAAACACTCATACACATAAAAAAATTTTAAAAGCCTATGGCTGGTAAAACAGCTTAGCAAGAAAAGGTGCTTGCTTGCAGTCTACACTTGGCAACCTGAATTCAACCCACAGTGGAAGGAGAGAACCAGCTGCCACATGTGCGCTGTGGCATCCACGTGCCTGCACTCCTCCCCCCACAAAATGATAATAAAGGTATGGGCTTTTTTCTTTTATAAAGTCTAATCTGCAAGGCAGTATGGTATTATTTTAAAAAATATTTTATTTATTATTTTTATTTTATGTGTATGAGTATGTATTGCCTGCATGTGAAGTCAGAGGAGGGCATTGGATCCCCTGGAACTGGAGTTACAGACAGTTGTTAGCCACCAGGTGGGTGGTGGGAACTAAACTCGGGTCCTCTGTGAAAGCTGTCGTGCTTCTAATCGTTAAGCCATCTCTCCAGCTCCGGCAGTATGGTATTGTAAAGAGAATAGGTTTTTGAGTTACATAAGCCTGAGTTCAAATCCTGATTCTGTCTTTGTCAATTTCACAAGCAAACAGTGCTTCTTTGTTGTGAGGCATTGCTCTGTGCCAGTGCAACTCAGCATGGCTGTGGAGCAGCAGCATCACCCAGGGCCGTGTCCAAAAGCAGGTTAGATCAGGCAGAGAAACAGATACTCTATGTTCTCATTTACATGCAGGACCCACAGAAGCAAAGAGTAAACCAGTGAGAGATGTTGGTCAGCGTGTGCAAAGTACCAGCTGGATTGATGGATACGTTTGACAGCACGATTCACAACATGGTGACCATATTTAATAATCACAGATTATGTATTTTAAAATTGCTCAAAAAAAGACTAAGTAGTCTCAACACATATGCATACAAAGATATGTAGGTGAGGTGAAGGTATTAATTAGCTTGTTCCAACCACTTCAGAATGTATGCATATATCAAAAGGTCTGTCACGTCTACCTCATCTATGTATCTATGCATCTATGTATGTATGTATGTATGTATGTATGTATGATCTATCTATCTATCTATCTATCTATCATCTATCTATCTCACCTGTCTACTTTTTTTTAGAAGCATGGTTGCGTGCGTGTGCGTGTGTGTATGTGTGTATGCCCGTGCACATGTGTGTATAGGCCAGAGCAGGACATTTGACATCCTATTCACTTTCTACATATCCCCTTGAAACAGAGTTCATTGGCCTGGAGCTCCAGGTTCTGGCTAGACTGACTGGCCAGTGAGCTGCTGGGGTTCATCTGTCTCTGTCCCCCTAACACTGGGGGTTACCTGGCATGGGAGGCGAAGCCTGGTTTTTATGTGGGTGCTGAGGATTTGAACTCAGGTTCTCACGCTTACACAGGGAATAGTTCTTATCCACTAAGCCATTTCCCCAGCCCCATAATTACTACTTTTCAATAAAAAATAAAATATATGGGGGCTGGAGAAATGGCTCAGCAGTTAAGAGCACTGACTGCTCTTACAATGGACCCAGGTTCAATTCCCAGCACCCACATTATGACTAACAACTATCCATAATTCCAGTTCCAGGGGCTCCAACACCCTCTTCTGACCTCCTCAGGCATTGCACAACACAGGTGCACTCACATACATGCAGGCAATACATTCATATACATAGACTGAAGAAAATAAAATATCTATGTACATATGAAGGCTGGGGATGTAGCTCAGCTGGTAGAGCTCTTGCACAGCCTGCACAAAGTCCTGAGTTCAATCTCCAGCACTGCATAAAAATATAGTTTCAAATGTAGGTTTCCAGTCCAGCCAGACCTATGAGTCATAACCTCTTGGGGCAGAGCCCATTCACCCTGTTTAAACAGTCCCCTCAGGCTGAGAAGTACTATTCCAAAGGTCCATTTAATCGTTTGCATCTATCTGACCTTGGGTGAGCATTATTTCTGTCTTCTGAGTCTCACTTTCCTTCCTATAAAGTGGGGATAATAAGAATGTTTGAATGCTTAGATATGGGTACCATCAAATATAGTAGCTTTTCTTTTCCCATTTAACAGCTACTTTGCCATTAGGTGAGGTAATTTTAAGATCACCAACCCAAATCAATCTCGCGTGCAAGTGCATCTGCCTGCCACTAGGTGGCAGGGGTTTTCACTCATTTTTCCAAAGCCATCAGAGCCCGCGTCTGATGGGCGGGAGTACTTCAGAGGTGGTGGTTGGGACAGAAACCAGGAGTGGGCTTCCCCCGGAGATCCAGAAGTTATAACCATTGTTCATTCTGCCTGAAGCAACCCGCGAGGCATGCAAAGCATGTCCCAGCCAAGCTCCCACCCGCCACCCCTTCTGTCTGTCTCTGCAGCCCACACAGGGCTCACTGGTGGTGCCCGCCCACCTTGCCGGTCATGGTACCCCTCACCCTGAAGTCCCTCAAATCCTGAACTCATCCTCAAGCCTGAGCCCTCCACTTACGCACTGTGTGTAATACGGGGTGACCCTCAGATACTAGTATAATAGTGGCCACTGGGCTCCAGCAGCCAAATTATGGTAACTAACTGGCTGGCCGAGGGAGGGACATAAGGGGAGGAGGTGAGAACCCCCAGGAGCAGGGGGCTCTGGGAACAGCTCTGCCCAGACAACAGACCCATGTGTGGCCTGGCCCAATGGACCTCCTAGCACAGAAAAGCACTAAAGGCTATCCTGAGACAGATGCCCCAAATACAATCATGTCAGAGCATAAACTTGTCTTCTCTAGCCAAGTATGTATGTGGCAGAAACCGCCCCCCTCCCAACTCCCACATCAATGCAGACCTTTTGCTGTCTTATGTTCCTTCCAGTGGGGTTTGAATCCCCTGGCCCACCCCTACCTTTTTATTTTACAAGTACTATACTTTTAAACACAGAGTGGGTGGAATGGAAGACTAGCGTTCCCAAACAAGCTCACAGAACATGCTAAGATCCTAAGGCGTCAGACCCCTGCAAATCTGATTCCAACAGAGTTAAATGATGTGCAATATAATATAGATAGATCTCAAAATACTGAAAGACGTTAGAAATGGTTCCCTGTGTGGGCTAAAGCTGAGGACACAAGAGCAGACTGCGGTCTAAGCACCCTCCTTCCAAAGCCGCAGCCCAGAGTTCTGTCCAGGGACAGTGAGGAGTGAGGTCACCACAGTCTTAATTACACACAAGCTTCGTCCCACATTTCTAAATGGAAAACAAAGAAGGTTCCTTCATCAAGCAGCCAACCCATTTATCTATCTATCTATCTATCTATCTATCTATCTATCTATCTATCTACCTACCTAATACACACACACACACACACACACACACACACACACACTTTTTTTTGGACATAGGATCTCACTTCAGAGTCCAAGCTGGCCTAAAACTGACTATGTAGACCAGGATTGGCCTGAAACTTATGGCAACCCTCCAGAGATGATAGGTGTGTATCACCATGCCCAGCTGAATAAATCCTTAAGGGAAAAACGTGGGGCTGCAGCGTGCATTCAGACCTTTCAAGAAGCGGGTGCAACCTGGGAGGATGAGGACTTTCATCTCCGCCCCGCTGCCTTCAGTTCTTCACTGCAACTGGCTTTTTGGCCCCGAGATCAGCTTCTACTCCTGGACTGTGTGGTGACTGCCAAGGCCAGTAAATAGTTCTCTGTAGGCTGAGGACCCCAGCCCTGGGGCAAGAACGGCCAAACTCCCACGTCACATCCTGGGGGATGGCAGCACCGTCAGCTCTAAGGCCTCTCAACCCCTTGCTGACCACTTAGCCTTCTCTTCTGCCCCCCACAGGACAGGCCATTATGTGCAGAGTAAAAGAGGCCTGTGGGCTGTCAGAAAGGCTTATGGAGGCACACTTCATCACCACCGAATTAGAATCTCAGCTGCCTGGTTTTTGCAAGGCCTTTCGCCCTTCCACAAAAGGGTTCTTCCTGACCAGGCACCCCACTGGTTCCTTCCCTCCCATGACTACCTCCTGACTTAAAACTGAAACCAGCTCTGTCAGGGAGGGCAAGAAAGGATGTCCCCATAGAGCCCACTAAGTGCCAGCAGAGATCCTGGCTCCAGGGCTTCTTTGCAGTGCTGCCCACCTTGGAAGGTGCCCACTCACTGCTGACAGAACTCCTGCCCACAAGTGTGCACCACTGAGCACCTCAGTCCAACCCCCTCACGGCCTGCTCACTCTCCATAAAGAGATTTTGCTTCTGCCTAACCCTGGGGCTGGGGAGTCCCAGGCTTCTCTGAGGCTGCTCACTCACAGGTAACCCTGCCCCCTGCCATAGGTTAGAATCACTGAAGGAGGCAAGGGAAGGGAAGGGATGATTCATGTCCAGGCTGTAAACCCAGACCAGTGAGAAATTCCCGAACTTTAGTTGTTAAACCTCTCCAGGAGATTCCAGTAGGCAGCAAAGCATATTTCTCTACTGTGGCCACACACTGTACACCGACAGGATCACCTGGGAGCTTTCTTTGAAGCATCCAACGTGGGCTGGGGCAATGGCTCAGTGGGTAAGGCGCTTGCTACATATGCATAATGACCTGTGTTTGAATTCCCAAAACTCACATGAAACTGGATGTGCTATCTGTTAGCCCTTGCCTGCAATCCCAAGTCCCCCCAGGGGGAGATGGGAGGCGGAGACAGAACTCTCAGAAGCTCTCCAGTCAGCTAACCTGGCAAACAACAGAGCAAACAAAACAAAACAAACCAAGAGACCCTACCCTGAACACGGTGCAAGTGGAGACAGTCATGGGAGGTTATCCGCTGACTTCTACAGGTGTGCGATGGCATGCACACCTGCATTCACCCACCCACCCACACACACACACACACACACACACACACACGTACATGCACAGATTTTTTTTTAAAAAAAAATCCAATGCCATGGCCTTACCCCAAACCTATTAAATCACCATCTCTGGAGTGGGTCAAATCCTGCTTAAATGACCAATTCTGTGACCCCTGCCTACATCCCCTATAACCCAGTAGTTATCACCTCTGAACCTACCACAGGTACCACAGTCCTCTGCAGGTCCCACCTCTCCCCTATGCTCACACCGGGTGCTAGACACATCTGCCTACTAACCCAGCCAAACCAGAACACAAACCCCAAATCTTCATTTACATATCCAGAATGGAAGTCCTGATCTCCCTGCCTGTTCCTTCCTCAGCCCTCCCAAGCTCAGCAGCCGCTCAGTCAGTCACTCAAGTCCACATTCTAGGGCTCATCCTTGCTCTTCCCTTCCCTTCATCCTGCACATTCAAAATGTGAGCTCAATGCCCCGCTTTGACCTCCCAACATCACCATTCTGGACTGCTACAGTGGCCTCTCCCCCAGGCCCTTCTTTTCTTTGTGAAATATTCAACAGATCCTATCACCTGCTGCTTAAAATCTCCCAGTGTCCTTCCTATTGTTTTTTTTTTTTTTTCCCAAATAAAATTCAAATGCCTGACCTTGAACTACAAGAGCCTATGTGATGTGACAGCTCTGAGCTTTGCAATCTCACTCAGCCCAGGTCACTTCACGAACACCAGCCTGGGGACCAGGCAGCCCAGCACCAAGGACAATGCTGTCATTCCCCTCTATCTGGGGCAGCAGCTAATTTCAGTAAATCACAAAATGCAAATAAACAGAATCGACACCTGCTTATTCTTAGGGAGAATGGGAAGGCATCTTAGCCATAACACAAACGACTTTCCCTCCGGGTCAGTTCTATAGCCGCATCTCTCTGTGAGTCTCCCTTTTGGCTGTCACCAGACACCCTCTTGCCTACCCAGCTGGGCCAGGCACACCAAGCCCACTCTGAAAAACAGGCTGAAGCTATTCTTCCAGGAGCACTGCTGGCCTCCAGAGCCACAGAGGACAGTCTGCACCCACTGACGGGGTAAGGAAAGTGTCAGAAGTGCCAAGCTCCTCCCTAGACTCCTCCAGGTACCTAGGGTGAAAAACTGGGTCCCTGTGTACTAGAGGGTCTGTAGAGACTTCTCAGAGGCAGAGAAGCTGTGGCAAAGGAACAGATGGGTCACTGACTCTGCCGAGTCTCTGCGTCCTCTCAGGAGCAGACTTGCTTCAGGGTGCTCTGTGTGGCTGAGGCCTACAGACCCTGCTTTGAACTATGACTGTCACTATCTGTGCATCCTGGGCAGACTGCTTCCCCACTGAAGCTCATTTCTCCAGTCTATAAAATAGAGCTATCACCCCTTCTCGGAGGGCTGCTGAGGGTAGTTATATAGAGGGAGAAAGGTTAAGGGTGATATTGGCCTAGGGCAATGCAGGGGAAAAGATCGCTGTTTTTCATCAGCAGGATCTCAAAGCTATAACTGACCTCCTGCCGTCCCCCTTCTGAGCCTTCGCCCAGTGCTCCACCTGGGCCAGGCTGGTCTTCCTCTGGCTGTGCTTCTCGGGGTTGGCCCTGGGAGGGGCAGCCCGCAGGTACCCGCCGGTCCCGTTCTGCTCTCCTGAGCCATAGGAGGCAGGCAGCATTCCGTTCTTCTCTGCCCGCTGTGGCTGCGCCTGCTGGCCTCGGGGTCCACCTGATAGATCCACAAACAAGGCATCCTCCTCGGATGGGGAGTATGGGGACCTGGCCTTGCTCCTGTCCCGCTTGCCTTCCAGTGGGTCCCTTTGTGAACAGTAGTGCTCCTCCTCCTGCTCACGCCTGTCGAAACCAAAGGAATCCTCATAGCCACGATGAGGACAATCTCTGGAGTGATCAGGTCCCACACAGCCACATTCTTGGCAGGTCTCCAAATGGTTGGCCTGGGGCATTGCTTGCCGTTCCACCTTCTCCACGTCCCTGAAATGGCAGCAACACTGTCAGTCCACACCACACCCAAGACTCCCCTGAAACAAGCCTACTCACCTCTGGAATCACCACCTCCACGCCCAGTCCCTTCCCTGCAGCTTCTACTCCTGTGGAACTCTGCTTAAATGCTGTCTCCTCCAGGAAGCCCTCCTCGATGCACTCCCTCATGCAGAATAAGACCATGTGCTGACTTGATTACACAGATTACACTGAAATCATTACTCCAAACCCTCCACACTTCAGCCTCCTTCCCCCGCTACTGCAGTTCCACTCGTGAGGCGAAGGGACTGAGTGACAACGCTCGGTGTGATCTGAGGCTAGAGGAGGTGCTTACCTCCCACTGAAGCCTCCTAGGGACACATCCTCACTATGTCCACAGCCTACACTGGAGTCAGAGGAGCATACTCCAGCCCAGATGGGAAAATGAGCAGGAACTCTCAGATACGGCCACAGCCTAGCTATGTTCCTTGGTAAAAAAGGTTCCATGTTTCAGATGCATCACTTCTAATATGGCCAAACCAAGACAGTCTCCAGTTCAGGCTGACAACACGGCATGGAGACACTGCTTTATTTAGGCTCTATGGTTAGATCCTCGTGACCACTTCAGGACCTTGGCTATCCATAACCAGCACATGGTCGGGCAACCCAGTCTGGGGGAGAGAATGCCAATACAAAGTAAAAATGTGATTTCAAATGTGGGGCCTCATCTTACTGTGTGTGGGTCTAACTGTGGCCCTAACTCAGGCATGGAAAACTGAGAAAAGAAATCATACTTGTTACTATCAATGTCTGAACAGAAATCCCAAGTTAAGCAGAAAATAAAAAGTGTTTCTTAGTACTGTCTTTTAAAGTTTTTCTCTTATAGTTCATGTGTGCACACATGTGCCATAGCATGTGTGTGGAGCTCAGAGGACAACTTACAGGAGTCAGTTCTCTCCTTCTACCATATTGGCCCTGGGGATAGAACTCAGGTAGCCAGGCTTGGTGGCAGGCACCTTTACTAGTGCTGAGCTATTTCACTGGCCCTATACCTCCTTTCTTTGTTGTTTTGGGACGCTATCTCATGTAGCTCAGGTTGGCAGCAAACTTGCTATGTAGCTGAGGATGACCTTGAACTCCTAATCCTCCTGCCTCTATCTTGCAAATGCTGGGAATACAGGTTGTGGTGGTTTGAATGAGAATGTCTCCTATAGGCTCCAAGTATTCAGATGCTTTGTGGTGGTACAGTTTTGGGAGGTCTTAGAAGGTGTGGCCATGCTGGAGGAAGCATATCACTGGGGGTGGGCTTAGAGAGCTCTCCAGTCACTCTCTGCTTCCTGTGCCTGCTTGAAGATGTGAGCCTCTGCTTTCTGCGCCTGCTCTAGTTACCTCGTCTGCCATGAGTCCCCGCTATGATGGACTCTTGCCCCCTTGGAACCATAAGCTAAATAAACTTCCTTCTTTAAGCTTCCTTGGTCATGGTATTTTATCACAGCAACAGAAAAGTAGCTAATACAAAGGTGTACACCACCACACCTGGTTTGTATCTTTTTATTGACCTCTAAGGGACCTCTTCCCCCACCCCTACCTGTGTGTACTGCCATCTGATAACAGCATTTCCTTCCTCACTTTTGGCCCACATGGTTTGGATGTTGCTGACTCTAATATTACTTGTCCTGCTAAGGATCCCAAATCTCAGCAACTGGTTCACGGGTGGACGCCTGGCCCACTCCAGTGAATAAGAGTCAGCCCTAGGACTCTGGCTGGAGCTGGTCTCGAGTTCCTGTTGACTCTGTGTGGGAAGGTACTGTCTGAGAAGGAAGTCAACCTTAAGGCTAGATAGAGAGAAAAAGAAAACTGAGAACTCATCCCAGGGTCTGAGATGTAGCTATACCCAAACCAGATATGTCACCAGACTTGCTGGTCATGAACCAATAACCTCCCTTTCCCATGCAGGTTAGAGGTTGGTTTCTGCTACTTATACTGCCATGGTTGTTACAGCTCTTTATAATGATGGACTGGGTGATGGCTAGTCTTGCTGTCAAGTTGCCATATCTGGGAAGAGGGAACCTGAGGGATTTCCTCCACTAGACTGACCTGTGGGCGTGTCTATGGGGCATTTTCTTGCCTGCTAATTGATGTAGGAGGGCTCAGTGCATTGTGGGTGGTACCATCCCTAGGCTGGTGAGCCTGGGTTGTATAAGAAAGGCAGCTGAAAAGTCAAGGGAAGCAAGCCAGTAAATAGCCTTCCTCCATGATCTCTGCTCTAGGCTCCTGCTTGAGTTCCTGGCCTGAGTTCCCTCAGAGAAGAACCATCACCTGGAAGTATAAGATAAAATAAAGTCTTTTCTTCCCCTAAGTTGTTTTTAGTCATAGTGTTTACCACACAACAGAGAAACCACACTAGGGCAGCCTGAAATGGTGGTCTCCGAGGCCCTTCAATACCAACAACTATAAGCCCCGGTAATAGGAAAATATTCAGGGACCTGTACTTAAAAAGACAATTCTTGGGGGCTTGGAGAGACAGCTCAGCGGTTAAGAACACTGACTGTTCTTGCAGAAGACCCAGGTTCAATT
>NW_008355789.1:9109175-9166134 GCF_000622305.1 Nannospalax galili
TAAAGAAAAAAGACAATTCTTGGGCTGGCAAGATGGCTCAGCAGGTAAAGATGCCTGCCAACAAGACTGGGGGTCTTGAGTTCAATCACCAGGATCCAAATGGTGGAGGGAAAGAATCAACTCCAGAAAGTTACCCTTTGACCTCCACATGCACGCCAATATACATAGATACACAGTGACACACAATAAACACATAAAATGTATTTTGAGAAAGCAGTTCTACCGGGTGTGGTGGCGCACACCTTTAATCCCAGCACTCGGGAGCCAGAGGCAGGTGGATGTCTGTGAGTTCGAGGCCAGCCTGGTCTACATAGTGAGTTCCAGGACAGCTGGGGCTACAGGGAGACCCTGTTTCAAAAAAAAAAAAAAGCAGTTCTTACTGTAAGATTGTAAATGCAAAACCACTCTGCAAGGCACCTGCAGTAGCTTTAACCTGTCAACCCTCCTTCCCTTCTCATCAGGGAAGCCTCACCAGCAGCCTTCAAGTGGCCTACCTCAGCCTTTCTCCTCATCACTGTCTCTCACCCAAAGGACGTGCTCCAGAGGCGCTGCTGTGCCCTGTCCTACTCGCTTTCTACTGCCATGATAAAACACTGACCCAAAGCAATTCAGGGAGGAAAGGGTTTATTGCATCTTACACTTCTAAGTAACAGCCCATCATTGAGAGAAGAAGTTAAGGCAGAAACTCAAATCAGGAATCTGGAGGCAGGAACTGAAGCAGAGACCATGGAGGAGCGCTGCTCACTGGCTTGGTCCTCTTGTCTGTGCTCAGCTACCTTTCTTATATAGCCCAGGCCACCTGCCCAGGAGTGGCACATCCACAGTGGGCTGAGTGCTCTCTCATCATTCAACAATCAAGATAGAGGCCAATCCAATAGAGGAAGTTCCCCAATTGAGGTTCCCTCTTCCAGGGTGTGTCACATTGACCAATGAAGCTGACCACAGCATGCCCTCTGGGTCCGTCCTGCTGGAGTCACAGAACTTTTTTAAGCAGAAACCCTATTTTGCTTTCTCTTGCAACCCACAATGCCAAGCAGTCACTCTAACTGGAAAGTCCAGGTACCTTCAGCTTTTTTGTTTTGTTTTTGAGACAGGGTCTCATGTATCCCAGGCTAGCCTCAAACTCTACACAGCTGAAGATAATCTCCCTTCATCTCTCAGGTGCTAAGATTTCAGAGCTGATTTATGCCACGCTGGGGATTGAACCCATGGCTTCAAATCAAATGAGCTACATCTCCAGCCCCCAGGTAGCTGTATCTTCTTGTTACTTGTACCACAAAGATAAGCAACTCCTTTTCATAAGAGTCAAAACAAATATGCCACTGTCATGTACGACCATTTGAACTGAAGGGAAACAAGGGCTTCTTCAATTGCAAGATAATGGATGCAAATCTCATTCCAACTATTATGTGGAGTTTTCTTTCTGTACTAACCACTATGGGTTTACTAAGTACATATTCATCCCTAACTGGGACAGATATTTAAAGGGAGGCAACATAAGAAAGTAGTAGAGAAAATAGCCCCCACCTTCAAAGCCAGATGACCCTAAAGGCAGATTTAATTATAGTAACCATGTTTAAACTGTTCTTAGAAATAACTGACCCTTAAAATCATGGAGTTTGCTGGTCTCCTCTCATCTTGGAGCTAATTTGATAACAATAAATCTTAGTTTTTACTGTGTGTACAAATGAGGACACAGTCCTCACCCCCCACGCTCCCCCACATACACTCCCACACTCTAGTACTTCCTAGAAATCAATTTGGTAAGGGATGACTGAGTCTCTTATTTGGATTAATACCAGTACTTACTGCAGTACACATCTCTACAGAGTGTCTGAAAGGCTGATCATCTCCTGGCCACCTGACCCTTTTCTAACCCTAAGACTCTGAAATTCTGGCTCCCAGGGCTTAGAGAAATCAACATGTAACAACATGTAACATGTAACAACTCAGTTATGGGATTTAAACCCCAAAATTTTGTTTCATTTTGTCCCTATCTCCCTGGATTTCCAACAATTTAACACATGACCCTTCAAACCAGGACTCTTGTCACGAATGAGACCCACACTGCTCGATCCAGCAGAACAGCAGGAGAAAGGGATTGCCCTTCAGCCACCAATGATTATGCTGTTAGGGCTGGCCACCAGAGCACAGGCGTCTAGCTAAGATGGTATGAGCCCTACCCAGATGGGCCACTGCACCCATGCAAGCCATTGCCATCATTGCAAACACAGGTGGTCACTGATAGCTAAAACACATGGGGAATTCCTGACACTTGCTGACCATTTTGTCTATGAGTCATTTCTGGAAATGACAAACGCAGAGGGAGGGCGCAGGGTTCAGGTGCGTCCAGTCTTTTGACATTGCAACACGAGCCTGTCATCCTCAAAGTTCACATGCAATCAAGCTTTAAAAAAAAAACAAAAACTGAGTGCTGGGAATCGAACCCGGGCTTTCAGTTTATGATTTTATGTTGATCCATAGTCATAGAGATTTTTGGCTCCATGCAGCCCACAGGCTGTGCATTGGACATGCTTGGTAGAGCCAGCCGCTCAGAACTGGATTTGAAGCGACTCTACCACATGAGCCAGGTAACAATGGGCCGGTGACCTCCGGTCATAGGTTCTTCATTCATAAAATACGGTAACGGCCCCTGCCTCCTTGGGGTCACTGTAAAGATCACTGCAGACAAGATACACTAAAATGTCCTACTACTGGACAACTGTGCTCTTCTCTGCCCCAATTCTTTCAAAACACCAGGGTATCCAGGAAATCCTTGCATTTCCCAACCCCCAAACCCATAGCTGAAGACAGTCATGTGATATGGGTCTAGACAATAAGATGTAAGCAGAAGTTACCAATGGCCTTCCAGGAAAGCACCCCCAACCTTTGTTGAAACAGGGTATGGTTATACACTCAAGGATGACCTTGAATTTCTGACCCTCCAGTTTTGATCTCCCAAGTGCTAGGATTACAGGTATGCACCACCAAATCCTATTTATGTGGTGCTGGGGATTAAACCCAGGCTTGATGCATGCTAGGCAAGCACTCTACCAACTACCAACTGAGCTCCATCCCCAGCCCCCAGGAAACTCTTAGAAAGGGTGGACTTTGGTAATTTTGCCATCTTGCCTGCATTTTAGACTGTGCTGGATTGCAAGGTAACAGAAACAGGGATTAAAGTCACAAGTTAAAACCTAGGCATGGGGGCTGGAGAGATGGCTCAGTGGTTAAGAGCACTGACTGCTCTTGCAGAGGACCCAGGTTCAATTCCCAGCACCCACATGGTGGCTATGAACCATCCTTAACTCCAGTTCCAGGGGAATCTGATGCCCTCTTCTGACCTCTGCGGCATTGCACGACACAGGTGCACTCACATACATGCAGGCAATACACAATACACTCATATACATAAAATAAAATAAAATAAAATAAATATTAAAAAAAAAAAAAAAAACAACCTAGGCACATAGTGATCAAGACCCCAGGGCCCCTGACAGTCTCCTGGAGCCACTTGTATCCCTCAGACTCCTGACCTCCAGATTCTGGTCATGGGAGAAAGCAAAGCCCGCTTTGATTATACCGCCCTACGCTCTGCCAGTGTTGGAATTGAGACAAGGGTTTGATCTGCGTCAAGCCAGGAGACCAAAGTCCTGCCATGGGAAGCCAGGTCCAGCAGAGTCCTGAGCCCTGATCCCCAACCTCAAAAGCAGAGTGAGTTCAAAGACCAGAATCCATCCTGGGCACAGTCTATAGATTTGTACAAAACACTGAAGAGACTGCAGATTTACTCCAGTCAGTGCCTAGCACTGAGGGAGGAGCCGCTGGGAGCAGTAGAGACAGGAGTTGGTTTCCTCTTGTTCCTCTGAGTTAAATAGGGCAGTCCCTCTGGGACAGGGAAGCTGTCTCAGCACTCTTATACAGGGCCTGCTTTACCTGAGTTAGCAACAGAGGACCCGACTGCTCTAAGCACATTCCACTGCCTTCAGCCTCCTTCCCTGAGCGAGGTCACGAACACACAACCCAGAGCAGAACCCGCTCTTGCTGCAGGAGAGTGGCTAGTGACAAAGTGCCTGGTGAAGCGTATGGGCTGAAAACTCTGCAGCGGCCAGAGTCAGAGCCATACACTCGGTATGATTGATACCTGGTTATTACCACCATATATGATAGGTCCTGCTGTGCCAGGAACCTGACACAGACCATCTCCCATTCCTGCAGCAGCCCTACAGGTCACTTTGTCACACCTAGGGAGACTGAGGACCCACAGATAGAGTTACTTACAACAGTGTCTCTAATGAAGAGAAAGGACAGTAACATCGGGGACAATGACTGAGTGCTTACTAAAGCAGGACTCTGAGGGAGTCAAACACTTTACTGCCTCTTCCTGCCATCACACAAACACGCAGGGCTGGAGCCTGTCCCATCTTCATTGCCAGTAATGAAAGTAAGGCTCAGAGAGGTGAAGCAGCTTGCCCTGGACCTTGCAACAGTGACACATGGAAGACCCAGACCCCATTACATCAGACTCCAAGATCTGCAGGACTGAAAATGCATTTACAAAGTACTTCTGCTGAGGCTTCAAGAGGCTTGTTTAGCCACACTTCGCCCAGGGTGATCCGAGTTTAGAAGGTCAAAGATTTAATTCTCCCAGGAAAGTGCAGACAGTGTAAAGGTGTGGGCCACCTCTGAGGTGGTCCTGACACAGAATCTGAGAACAGTGTACACATCACACCAGGCCATGCCAAGTCTTGTTTCTTAAACACTTGGGCGGTGGGGGGGGGGGGTTGCTATGGCACACATGTGGAGGTCAAAGGACAACTTGCAGGGGTTATTTCTCTCCTTTCATCATGTGGTTCCTAGGGATCAAACTCGGGCTGTCAGGCTTCGTGGTAAGCACTTTCACCCCGGGCCATCTCACCAGCCCCATGCCACATTTTTCCTTGAACGATGTACAAGTACAAAGGTCTCACAGCTGCTTTTTTATCCTTTCATCCACTCAGCCCAGCCAGCCAAATGTCTATGCATTTTTATGTGTATGAGTGTTCTGCCTGCATGTAAATGTACCCATGTGTGCAATGCCCATGAAGGCCAGAAGAGTTGGATCCAGAGAGAGTTCGAGGCCAGAGCTGGATACCCTGGAACTGGAGTTGTGGACATTTAGCCACTGTGTGTACTGGGAACTGAACCTGTGTCCTGTGCAAGAGCAGCCAGTGCTCTTAACTGCTGAGCCATCTCTCTAGCCCGCGAGGATTTTTTAAATAGGTGTTTTGGGGACCAAATTCAGGTTGTCGGGCTTGGGCAGCAAGTGTTTTTATCCACTGGGCCATCTCTCCAGCCCCTTATATATTCTTCCTCAGTTACATACATCTGACTTTCTTGTACTAGCCAGACCTCCCCTCCACAACCCATACCTACAGGCCTGCCCCAATCACCCACTCAAAAGTGGCTGTTTCCCACCCACTAATCTCACCCTCTTCCAGCACCCCACCTTGCTGCCTTCCCGCTTAGATCACAACAAAAGCTGTCTTACTGACTTACAGTCCATCTTCTTCTCTGCCACCCACACATGAACTGTGCATGAGACTGCCTCTCAGTGCACACTGCTGTGATTTCAGCATCACTAGCAGTGTTCAGGTCACAATATGCCCTCCATGAATATTTGTAGGAAAAAAGATGAAATGGGTGAATGCACGAACACACACACAGATCCAAGTGGCCAGAAGTTCCAGGCAGTTGGGATGCGAATGGGGAATGGTAAGAGATAAGTCTCTAGGAACCAGATTTTACCCCAAAGGTGACTAGATGGCACGTTCCTTCAGCCCTGAGGATCGGGGTAACACCAGCAAAGCTTGGGAGCTGAGAATTTATCTGTCTTCTGAAAAGCCTTCCTGCCTCTGTTATTAAAAATAATTATTTTTATTTTATGTGTATGTATGTATTGCCTGCATGTAGGTAAGTGCACCCGTGTCGTGCAATGCCCGGGGAGGTCAGAAGAGGCTGTTGGATCCCCTGGGACTGGAGTTACAGACAGTTGTTAGCTGCCATGTGGGTGCTGGGATTCAAACCCGGGTCTTCTGCAAGAACAGTCAGTGCTCTTAACCACTGAGCCATCTCTCCAGGCCCCACCTACGGGTTTTGAGAGCTGCAAATGCAAGTGGACTTCTTTGCGCTGCATTGGCTTGCTGGGAAGGGCCAAGCATCCTTAGATAAGCTGGGAAGACGGATGTCAAGAACACTTGAAGGAATCAAACACATATCCAGAAGGTGATGGTGAGAACATGGAAATGGAGAGAGGGAGGAAGAACAGGCTCTGTATCTATCATGGGGATCTGAACCGTGTGCAAATAACAAGAGGAAGAGTCAGAGGTGCAGCAAGGGTTCAAGGCTGCGTCAGGGAATCCCTTCAGGGACCAGAGGAGGTGGGAGGGGTGCGGGGAGCCTGGGCTGAATCACAACACACACTGTTAGGAGCCGAACATACCTGGCAGAGGAGCGAGTACAATGTGCTCACAGAAGACTCACAAAGACTGAAGTTGAAACTGGATGGACGTGAAGAAAAGGACCAATGGCGTCACCAGGAACTACGTGAGCCAGCACGTGTCACAGGAAGCACCAACTGCCATCTTGGGCGCCCCGCTAAGTAATCGCTCTATATGTCTGTGTATTTAATCCTCGGAAGGAGCCTATGAGGAACTGAGGTGTGAAAAGCATTTGGAATTCTCACACAGCAAAAGCTACAAAGCAAGGAGCTAGGCTCTGAACCCATGGCCGTCTGACTTCAGAGACCAAGCTGTGGGAGGAGGTGTTTAAGACAGGAGGACCACGGCAGGAGGTGAAGTGGGTATTAGCCAGCCTGGACTTAGCTAGTAGTGCTCCATGACTCATCCCAACAAGCCAACTCCAGCTCCTCAGCTTGCAGCTCTCACCTTTCCAGGGGAACACCCCCTCACCCCCACTCTAAGTTTCTGGGGCTCTACTTTTGTCCCTGAGAGTGAGGCATATATACATGGTGGCTTCCCGGGCCACAGTGAACGTTTGAAGGCACCAGTATGACTGAAGTCCGCCTGTCTAATCAGGATGAATCTCAGAGCTTCTGGACAGGACTGTCCTTGGTTCTTTGCTGCTGGGTATTACACAGGGTGCTAGAGTTGATGTGCCCAGGACCTCTCTGTAGAGCCACTGAACTTGAGAAGATGACTTATAATTACAATGCCAGAGCCCAAACCAGGTATTCTAAAAGCAGGTCTACATTGACCTCTTCAGGGACTCAACAAAGCAGTAAATCCTCTCCAGGCAATTCACCTGCATTTTTGGTCATGGGCCGTCACAGTACTGATGATCACCACCATTGCTAAAGAAAGCAGGAGGAACTGGATGAGAACCACAGACAGGAAGGCTGTCCACTAACAGGGAGGGAAGCTTTCTACCCTGTATCCCAGACCAGAAGAGAGGCAAGATTCTGTCCTGACTAACAGAATTCTAACCAGTCAAAGGTCTGAACATCTTATTCTGGAGAGTCTGTATTTGCTTGGTTGACAATTTCATTTTTCTGGACATTAGAGGGAAATGGGATTATGTCTTTATTCAGATTTAGAAGGCAGTTTTTCCTTCTCTTCTCTCTTTTTTTTTTGAGACAGGGTCTCACTATGTAACCCTAGACTGACCTGGAACTCAGTATATAGACCAGGCTGGCCTCAAACTCACAAAGGTCCGCCTGCCTCTGCCTATTAAGTACTGGGACTAAAGGCGTTGTACCACCACACGTGGTAGTTTTCCCCATTTTTAAAAGGGGAAAAAATCTTGGGCAAGCATGATCCTGGGATTTTTAAAGTTTATTAGGAGAAAAATAGGAATAATTTTCAGGAAAAGGTCCAAGACCTTAAAAGGGAAAGACCTCTTAGAAAACTAAAATCTGATGGCCAATTATTCTTCAAATGGGAAAATGTAAAAAGCATTCAAATCTTGGCTAGTGAATTAATCCTCAGGAGTTCTAGGCACAAGCCATGTCTCAGTCACAACATTTTTGGCTCTTAAACCCAATGACATTTTCTGATTTTGTTTTACCCAGCACCCTAGTCAGGCACAGTGACCTGTGCAAAGTTAGGGAACTGGAAGTCCACTGCTGTCTCTGCCATCACAACCCACGCAGCTCCCAGACAGCAAACTATAAAACAGCACATACATACAGGAAACACAAATGCACAGCGGGACGGGCCTGCATGAGCAATGGTCTAAAGGATATATCTAGAAGGAACTAACACTTGTTCACTGGAAGCAAAATAGAACCAAAAACAAACAAACATAAGAAAAAACCCACCAGAATTTCTGTTCTCTTAAGAATTAAATCTTGGAGATTTGGCTCAGCAAAATCTGGAGAGATGGCCCAGCAGTTAAGGACGCTGTTCTTGCAGAAGACCCAGGTTTGAATCCCAGCACCCACATGGCAGCTAACAACTGTCCATAACTCCAGTTCCAGGGGATCCAATGGCCTCTTCTGTCCTCTGAGGGCATTGTATGACACAGGTGCACTTATGTACATATAGGCAATACACATAAAATAAAAATAAAATATTAAAAAAAAAGAATTAAATTGAAGTTTTCAAAAGTGAGATGTAGGTGTCTATATGGGGAAGATGACCAGGCATTCAGTGAGACCAGCTTCCTCAGCTCCTGGTGGTTAAGAGATACTGACAGTCTGTGAGGGAGGACGAGCAGGTGGCTCTAGCCCCCTGGTTATGAGCTCGAGGAGCAGCTACGCAAGCTCTAAAACCTGAGGGAGGGGCTGGAGAGATACTCAGCAGTTAAGAGCACTTGCTGCTCTTCCAGAGACCTGGAGTCAGGTTCCCACACCCACACTGGGGCTCACAGCTGCCTATAATTCCAGCTCCAGATCTAACACTGCCTTCTAGTCTACGTGGGCACACATTTGTGTATACACACACATATATGAAAATAAATAATAGTGGTGCATACCTTTGATCCCAGCACTCAGGAGGCAGAGGCAGGTGGATCTCTGGGTTCAAGGCCAGCCTGGTCTACATAGCAAGTTCCAGGCCAGGTGGAGCTACAGGGAGACCCTGTCTCAAAAAGACCAAACAAACAAACAAACAAACAAACAAACAATAATCTTAACAACAAAAGAACTCAAAGAGCTGGGAGATGGGCTCAAGGAACCCATTGACAGTCTAAGAAGAATCAGAGAAAATAGAGCTTCTCATCGTCTGAGAGGCCACCTGCATTGCGAACCAGGGAGATTTCCAAGCACAAGGGAAAGGAAGCACCAGGACACGGCAAGCAGAGTGGTCAGAGGACAGGCACAGGCAACTGACCGAACTGGAGAGGGAAATGGCCAATAAGAATAAAAGATCCCGGGCTGGAGAGGTGGCTCAGCGGTTAAGAACACTGGTTGCTCTTACAGAAGACCTGGGTTCGAATCCCAGCACCCACATGGCAGCTAACAACTGTAGGTAACTCCAGTTCCAGGGGATCCAACAGCCCTTCTGACATTGCATGACACGGGTGCACTTACCTACATGTAGGCAATACATGCATACACATAAAATTAAAAACATTAAATAAAAATTTTGGGGGCCTTTTAAGATCCCCACCACCATGGAAACATGCATTAACATAACCTGATTCTGGGCTAGAGAGATGGCTGAGGTTGACAGCACATACTGCTCTTGCAAAAGGCCCGAGTTCCACTCCCAGCACCTATATAAGGCAGCTCACAACTGCCTTCCAGGAGATAGGACACCTTCTTCTGTCCTCCGCTGGCACTCACACACATGTGGCAGACAGATCAACACACACATACACATACACATAAAAATAAATAAATAAATACAAAAGCAATGTTATTTTGCTGAGCTTAGTGGCTCATGCCTGTAATCGTAGCACTTGGGAGGCTAAGGCAGGAGGCCTGCTGTGAGTTCAAGGCCAGCCTGTGCTACACAGTGAGACACTGTATCAAAAACAACAAATATACCCTGATACTATTTACACAGATCAATGAAAACCCAAAGACTGATACAGTCAACTACTCATAACAATGTGGGAGCAGATACTCACGAGTGGAACATAGAACTTTCTTTAAGGAGCAATTTGGTGGGACTAACTAAAATAAAAATAGGTCATACTTTGACACAGCAATCTGAAAAACTAATGTATGAAGAAGCTGGTGGGGTTTTTTATATAGGGCTGTTTATAACAGTAAAACATTAGAAAATACTTTTTAGTACTGACCATGGCTTTACACATGTCTAAAGACACTACTGGCACATTGACACCATGGGCCCTATGGCCACAATGAAAGGCAATGGTTACAGTTTGAATAAGATCAGTCTCCTAACAGCTTATGGGTTGGAAGTTTGATCTCCAATGTGATCATAGCAACAGGTGGGACTTAGCAAAAGGGGAAGGGAATCAGGCTATTAGGCCAGTCTCCGGGTACTGTGACCTCGTTCTTCTTTTTCTTCGTTCCTTTTCATTTTACTTTTTGTTGTTTTGCTTGTTGAGATAGGGTATCCTAGAGGCAAGGCTGGCCTCAAACTCACTGTATAGCTGAGGCTAGCCTTGAACTCCTGATCCTCCTGTCTCCACCTCCCAAGTGCTAGGATTATGGGAGCACCACCATGACTTAGTTGTTCTTATAAGAGTAAGCCTCTCAGCCCGGTGTGGTGGCATTAATCCCAGCACTCGGGAGGCAGGTGGATCTCTGTGAGCTCAAGGCCAGCCTGGTCTACCTAGTGAGTTCCGGACAGCTGGGGCTACAGGGAGACCCTGTCTCAAAAAAAAAAAAAAAAAAAGAAGAAGAAAGAAAAAAGAGTATCCCTCTCTGGATTGCTTTTTGGCCTCCTGTCTTACCACCTTATGATCTTTCTCTTACACAACCTCCCATCATGATGTCACCTGCCTTGATGTGATGTTGTGGGGCAGGGAAGGGGGGATTATTCATGGCAGATCCCAAACCATGCTGTTCAGATCTTTGGCCTCCAAAATTGTGACCTAAGTGAAGTTCTTTTCTTTATATACTACCCAGACTTGGGCATTTTGTTATAGCAACAGAGAACAGAGTAATACAGTGATCCACATATACTATTATTGAATGATCTTCTGGGTGTTATCTTTCATATTTTAAAAAGACAAGAAAGAGGGCTGGCAAGGTGACTCAATGGGTAAAGGCACTTGCCACCAAGCCTGACAACCTGAGTTCAATTCCTGGAACCCACATCATGGAAGGAAAGAACCAATTTCTAAAAGTTGTCTTCTGACATCAACACACATGCCATGACACAAGTGCACCCACTATAGAGACAAAAACTCACACAGAGACAAAAACATGTAAAAAAAATGTTCAAAGAAGACTGCTTATGTCTATAAGTATAGACATGTATACAAATAACCAGAAAACTATTTAAAGGGCATCAATTAACTTAATAATAGAAGTTACCCTGAGAAGTAACGTGGAATACCTTTGTCCCTTCTACAACATGTAAGAAGAGAAAAGCCAAGAACACACATGTACTAGGGATTTATCTGCAACCCTTGTTAGGTGGGAAAAGCTCTGGCGGGAACTCTCCCCCATCAGAACTGACCTCTTCAGTGAAGATCGAGAGAGCACCTGTGCGGCCTGGTTCATGGCCCTGACCCAGGCATTCATGTCCTCCAGGGTGTCGGCACTGAAGTAGTAGGTCCTCATGCCCGAGTGCTCGGCCTGCGAGCCCGATGTGGAGGTGCTGTAGATGAGTGCCCGCATCCCCCTGTGCACGGCCTGTAACATGGGGACAGACTGGTTAGCACACGTTCCTGTGGGAGCACAAAGGGGTGCTCTGACTGTATTCACCTCCGTTGAGATAAAGACCCACTGCCAGCCAGCTTGTCTCCAGATCTGGAAACCGTCATGGCCTAGATGCCACTTTTAAAGCCAGGTCCAGGGACCACAGTGTCTATTCTCTGGGAAGACACCCCTGAAGCTGTGCCTGTTCTCTCTCTCTCTCTCTCTCTCTCTCTCTCTCTCTCTCTCTCTCTCTGCTCCTGTCTCTGTCTCTCCTGCCTAGAGAGAGGCATGAGGCAAAGCTTATACAAGAAACAGACTGGCGGGGGCAGAGCTGGGGACAGAACCCAGACCTTTACACATGTAAGTCCAGTGCTCTACCGCTGAGCCACATTCCCAAGCCCAGAAGCAGACTCTCGGGAACCCGTTTTGGTTCATCTGCAGCACTCAGCTCCTGCTCTGGGTACAATCAGACAAGACAAGGGTCAAAACTGGCTGCAGCAGCAGAGACTTGGCGCTCCTGGGGGTGGGTCTACTGTGCTTCAACTGGCCTGAAATGTGACGTGTACCTAAGGAAGCTGCCACTGTGTGTCTTCAGGAGATGCTGTAGAACTGAACAGAGCTGACCAAAACCTGGCCTGTGCCTATCCCGTGCTTCCCCACAAGGTGTTGTGGAAAGCCTGGGAAGAGGCGTGGGGATGACCTTGAAGAGTGACTGTGATGGCTGCCGGGCAGACGCGGCATCGGAGTTCTCCTGTGTTCTGTAGGCAGACCTGCCACTCACAAAGGACCATCAACCTCACAGGAAAAGGAAGCTTTTCTATTTTGCCCACTACTGTATCCCCAGGAATAGTGCCTAGCACTCAGTAGGTGCTCAGTAAATACATGTTGAATAAATGACGAGTTGGAGCCTCGGTCTTACTCCCAGTCTGGGCTTCTCTGTACAGTGTTCACAGGTCCTATCCAGAAATGACAGTGATCTAGAGGACAGGCAGGCCCCAGAAGGACCAATCACAGGAAGCGAGATGAGAACGAGCTAAGTTGAAAAACGGCCCGCTTTCAGAAGAGATGGACAAAACCCCTTGGCTTGGCTGCCAGCATTTACTTCTCCCCACACTCAACATCCAAGTCCAAAATACACATTAATTATGGGCCTCCTTCTGCCATTTCTATGTCTGAATCCACTCAGCCCAGTGCCCAGGGAGTCTAGGCAAACTGGGCCTGCAGCCAAGGTCCTGACAGTGGCAGAAACTGCCTCAGATACTTCCTTTGAATGCCTTAGCTGTTATCAAGGTCCCATGAAGCCGTCTCCATATTTTAGCAAGGAGGTGGTAGCAGTTCAAACAGAAAGAAACGTGCACACGAGTTACCACAAAGCAGCAGACATTTAGATGCTCCCCGGACCGCGGGCCCTGAGATCCACACCGCTCTTCCCATCCTTTTCTGCCCGGTCACAGAGGGTTCCGGGGCAAGCACTCCCCACTCCCACAGGATACAAGCCCAGGGAGGTCTCTGATGTACCCTCAAAGAGAGAGCAGGTCCCTGTTCTACAAGTTCCACAGAGCCAGCCTTGTTCAGGAATCGACCTAGGGCACACGGCAAGCATGCGCGCATGAGTCTGCAAGGTCTGTCTGCAAATGTGCATGGGGAGAGAAGCCACCACAGAGGAGTCATACATGAGCACATATAATTGTGCTCACTAACCAAACTGCCAGCAGGTATGTGCTCAGTTGCTCACCTGAAGACCAGGTTCCCAACTGCACTTCGCTGGGCCAGTTAGATGCACTGACTGTAAAGGTAAGGACGCAATTTTCTCTGTCACCTGGCCCAGTGACCTAAGCCAAAAGTGCTCCGTGCCTGAGGAGGCATCCAAGGTCCAGGGAGAAGGCTCCTCTCTGGTCCTGGTCTCATCTGGGAGATGGTCCCTTCCTCTCTGCTCCAGGCTTCTCAGTTAGCACAACCCTACTGGGCAACTTCACATGACAGAATGGAAACCAGGCTACACCTAAAGGAAATGAGGGTGAGAGTAAGGGAGCATCTACCTCATAAACAACGTGCCCTTAAACGTGACTGTTCCGACACAGCACTGATGAAGGAGCCCAAGGTCTCCCACCTCAATCCCAACAGTCAGATATCAGGACAGAAAAACCTGTGAAAATCTAAGTGGGCAATCCAGGAGCATCCAAAAGGCCACCAAACTTGCTGACGCACTTTCAAGCTTACTCCTGCCTCAGTAATGCACCACGTATTGTTTACCATGGAGAGCGCTGGACTAGAAGTTAGAGGGGCAGCTGTCTAGAAAGCCCTGACCATTTATAGCCCTTTCTAAGAAAACACCCATGGATAAGTATTGAAATGGTAACAAGTGTCCTCGAGGTTCAGGGCAAAAGCACTTGCTCTGCAAACATGAGGGCCTGAGTTTGAATCCCTAGCACCCCCACAAAAAACCGGTGTGGCTGTCTGTGCTTGTAACCCCAGTGTTGGGGAGGGGGGCAGGGCAGAGATAGGCAGATGCCCAGAGTTCACTGGACAGCCAGCCTAGCCCAAAGGGTTCTGTGAAAAATCTGTCTCAAGGCAGTAAGGTGGACGGCGAGAGAGGAAGGCAGAGCATTTTGCTCTGGCGTCCGCACGCACATGCATGGGTGCACCTACACACAGATCACACAAGAAGGGGTTCAGGGTGCTGTGAAGGAGGGGGATAGGGGGATGCCACCTGGCCTGGAGAAGGACTCATCTGGGAACCGACATTCAGGCAGCTCCTGAGCAGGAGGACAAGACACCTAGATCCTGGGAAGCACCAGTGTGGGGTGCGCACCCTCATGTGTGAGGCCAGCATGAGGGCACGGGGCGGCATGAGGTAAGGCCACGACGCTGCCCAGGCAGGGGCCCCAGGGCCTTGTAGGTCGTATGAAAGATTCACGAGAAGCTACTAAGGAGCCACGCTGAGGCTGTGGGGGCACGCAGCCAGATCTTGTCTGGAAAGCGTGCTGGCTGAAGTGTGGGATGAAGGAGAAGAATCCTTGACACGTAAAGACGCTTTCTTAGTATCCACCTCACACCTCCCAAGGAAGTGCGAAGATAACTACACAGAGCCAAGATAAGCTATGTGAGGACACTCTAAGCCTGCCTCTCCTGGCACCCAGCTGTTTGCCTTGGTGACACTCAACCCCAGAAAGTGGGGGTCTCCCAAGAAAGACTCCCAGGCTATGAAGAAAATGTGGAAAGTCACAGAACAAGCTCGCCCTTTGGCTGGGCTGAGGCTTCCGAGCTCAGGAAGAGAAGAGGCTCTAAATGATGCAACGAACGTCCATTCAAGCCATGTCTCACCTACTGCAATGTGCAGGAAGTGACTGAGAGACGTGGAGGAAAGCAGAGGACAAGAAATGACCCCCCGACCCCCCCTGCAGTGCAAAGGAAAGAAGGCGGAGTCCAAAGCTGTCCGTCACCTTCCAGCTTTTAACTGCAGACAAGTTTTTCTTAAGTTCTAGGATCTCAGATTCCTCAACTATAAAATAAAGCCAGTAATAAATTGGGGTTGGAGAGATGGCTCAGCGGTTAAAAGCATTGACTGCTCTTGCAAAGGACCTGGGTTCGATTCCCAGCACCCACATGGTGGCTAAGAACCATCCTTATCTCCAGTTCTAGAGGAATCTGAAACCCTCTTCTGACCTCTGTGGCATTGCAGGACATGGTACACTCACATACATGCAGGCAATACACTCATACACATAAAATAAAAGTAATAAATAAAATATTTTTAAAAATAAATAAAAATAAGGCTAATAATACTGACCTCAGGCTCTCTAGGAGCATTCAATAAGGCTACACATACGAGGTACTGTTTTACAGATAGAAGGTGTAATGGCTACACTTCACTGTCAACCTGACTGTGCCCAGAGAAGCACCTGGGGAGATCAGTATGGCCCAGCTCTGGGTGTGCCTGAGGACATTTCCAGAGATGACTAGATCATGAGGGATCTGGTGGAATGAACAGTTTCCAAGTCTGAGTAGCCTGGGCCTGGTTGGAGGAAGTAGGGGCAGGTCTGTGGGAGTATCTTTCCCCTTCTGGTTGCAGATTGTCTCCACTTCCTGTCTGCCATGACATGAGCAAGGTCCTGTGCCATACACTCCTGCCACCACATGATCCTGCCCCAGCACATGGGGTCAGCAACCATGGACTGGACAAGCCAAAGGCAATCTTTCCTCCCAGAAGTTGCTCTTCGGGCATTTTGGTCACAGCGGCAGAAACTGACGAACAGAAAAGGTAAGATTACTCCATGCAACATGAAGTGGGGTGATGCAGACCTCCAGACAGCACTGCTGGACAGAGAGGTTCATGTCACAGGTGTATGTGGCTTACACCTCGGCTCATTCTGCCCCCCACCCCCGGAAGGAAAGAGAGAAGGAAGAAAGTGATTTTCCAAGCACCACTACCATCAGATTCCAGATCAAGACAGGTGCAGAGGATTGCTTTTCAAAAGCCTCACACAGCCTGAGGACCAATCGCTAATGCTACAGACATGACACACTCTCTTTTCACCCTCCCAGAGGGTGCTGGAGCATCTTGTCTTCTCTTTCCTGTGGTCCTTTAGCCATCTAGAGTGGAAAAGGTGACCTCTGCTCAGTGTCTGCCGTGGGTACTCACTACTCAGTGCTCATCTTATACCCCAACATAAGAGAACCTAGCACCCAGTGGAGGAGACAGCCGCCCCTGCCCACGTGCAAGTGCGTGGCATTGCCTGAGACCCGGAGCAGCCAGGACGAGGCTGAGATCTGTGGACACCAAGGGCTCCTTGCCACAGTGCTCTCTGGGACTTTTGTTCCAACTACCAGTAAAGTGAATCTTCAAGTCTGCTACGTCCCTGGGAGGCCCAAGAAACACCTGCAGTGAAGAAATCTGTGGAGCCACCAGTGAAGAGCTTGGGACTCCCAAGTTTGGTCCTAACCACGCCCTTCCTATAGGCTCCATATGCTATCAGAGGGCATCAAAGGACCGCTGGTCACCAGTGCGGCCCCACTCACTGCAAATGGCATGGCAGCCAGGGAAGGGGAAAAGGGTTCTGCCTGTAATCGTCAGTGACCTAGAAAATAAACCAATGCCATTCTAGTTTTAACAAGACACATGAAGTGAAAGACCTGATCCCCTTGTCACGCAGCACCCAGCCCTCCCTGGGTTCATAACAAGGGTATAAACCTGTCTTGGGGTCCTCAACTGCACTTGGCGGCTGTACCACAACACGATTCCTATTTAAATCATTTACACCTTCTTGACCTGAGCCTGAAACTCGCTAGCTTCCTAACTCCCTTCACCTCTCCACAAAAGGCTTTGTGCTTATGAAGGCATTTCTGAGAGCACAGCTTCTGACAAGGACTGCTGGGCGACTGCCGAAGGGCGATACCTTAAAGGAGTACTTGCGGCTTATGCGATCCTCAGGGGCCACAGGTGAGATCACGTAGCTGGGCAGAGGGATACTCCCGAGGACCGCTTCTTCTCGGCTGTCTTTGAATGGAAAAACACATCAGAACAACTTTCAGGGGAAGGGGGCAGCTATCCTATCTGAGCTACCAGGGTCTCCTCTCGTATCACTCAGGTGTTTACTGGTACCTCTGTGCCAGAAACCACAACAGTGAACCAGACAGAACACTCTGCCCAAGGGCAGAGAGAGGCCCGTGAGCACACTCAGCTCACCCTCTGTGTAAAAGGGCAGCATGCCACACGCTGTGGGGCAGAGACAAGAGTAGCACATAGTCAGGGACGTCAGGAAGGACCGAAGTGCTGCAAGTGTTTTCCGGGACAGGAAGGGTGTTTGGGAGGAGCAAACCTCACAGGCAATGCATGAGGAAAAGTTCCCACCAGCCTGAATGGAATATCTGCCTTCCTCTAGTCCACCTTCCCCCAAACCAGCTCATTCACCACCACCTCCTAATGCCTAGTGACAGAGTTGGCCCTGCTGATCTTCAACTCGGAGACCCTTGCTGTCTCTCCCTAGACACAATACAAAGTCCAGTACCCCTATCTTTGTGACAGCCCTTGTACTGTGGCTCTGACCTTCCTCCTAAATTTTATCTCTTAGGATAATCCCCATCTTAGGCTCACTGGCCCACACAGAGGTGTTTTTCATTCCATTTCCTTCTGTTTCTAGAACTTTACTCAAGTGTGTCATCTCCTTACAATGCTTATCTGCTCCCACACAGACAGAACATTGCCATCCTTAAAAGCCCAATTCAAATCCCATGTCTTCTAAGAAAGCCTTCTAAGATTTCCCAGCATAGAATTCAGTCACTCCCCTGAAGTGCCTGTGACTTCGGGTGTCTTCTAAACCACTGATCAGAGTCAAAACTTGTCTCTCTTCCTCCATATTTTGAGATTCAATACCACCCAGTCCCTAACTTTATGTAGTGCCCCATAAAAGCTCAGATGAGCAATTCCAGTGTCCTGTCTAGTACCACGGGAAAGACACTCAGACGACAAGTCAATTTCCCCGCACCTCCCAGATCTCCAGGGTCTTCCTATGTGGGACAGAAACCTATGTGACTCTGGGTCTTGAGACCCTAAATAATAGGTGAACTGGATTTGATTTACTTGAATTCAGCAACATGAACTACTAGGGCCTGGACTGGTAAAACTCAAGTCACCAGCCATATATACACATTAGTTGCCGCATACCAGGCAACTAATTAGCTCAGGCCTCGATTCCAGCGATGAGACCTGAGAAAGCCACTGTGTGTACTCCCTCACCACCCTCCTAGCAGAGTCCTTAGTGGCCTGAGCCTCAAGCTCACCTTTATAGTAGAACAAGCAGTAATCAGCAAGCACAAACCACCTTCTTTTCCATAGCCTCATTCCAGAACTGTCCTGAAAAACAAACAAAATCAATCAGGGCAGCTCTGATATACCTAATCTCCACCCACGTAAAGCTGACTCTGGAACCAAGGCTACCCACCACCACTCTTTCTTTTTTATTTTTTTAAGATAGGGTCTCATGTAGTCCAGGATGGCTTTAAACTCACTAGGTAGCCAAGGATGACCTTGAACTTCTGGTCCTCCTGCCTCTACCTCTTGAGTGCTGGGATTACAAGCATGTACCACCATGCCTGGTTAATGTGATGCTATGATGAAGCCCAGGACCTCATCAAGCTTGACAAGCACTCTACCAACGGAGATACATCTCTGGCCCCCACAGTCACTCTTTCAATAAATTAATGAGTGTCTTACTAAATAGTTATTTTTTGAATAGGACATTAAATTTAGATTCGGTGATGGTTTATCACAGGAAGTAAGGTGTTTTAGTCTCCTAGAAACAAATTACTGTAGTCCATCTTTTTTTCTAGAAAGGATGATGTGAATTCAAAAATAGAAGTCACCTATTAATAATCAGTTCTTACTAAAAAGGAAGTGCATGTTTTACAATCCAGGCTATAAAATATCTTCATTTATGCTGATCAGGAAAGTGAATTTACATAGTACTGAGTGCAGTTCAAGCTGGCTAGTTAGCTGAAGCAAAGCTCTCACCTAGCTCAGCTCTCTACCATAAAGAACTGATCTCACTGCTTTCTTTCCACTCACTGTTAAGGGGTTTGAACGCTCTTTGTGATCAAATTTCCTCATAACAAGAGTCTAATTTTACTCATCTGAACTGAAAACCTTTATGTTTACTAAGAACATTTCAAATAACTGAAAATTAAAAAAAAAAAAAAAAAAAACTTGACCACAGTAGGAAAATAGCAACGTTATAAGATCAGTTTTCTTCAAAGCCCAGGGAAGCCTCAGGGCTGTGTTGAGATGTTACTATTTCTCTTCCTTATCCAGAAGTTTTGATTGGAAAGATGTGAATTAAAATGAAAGGACAGTTTCTAAACCTAAACGCAATGGGGGTCTCGTTGGCTCCTACTCATTAAAGTGCTGAAACCAAATTTAACCTGATGCCAACATCCAATGGTTAGTTTATCTCCTGCAAATTGACTGATTTCTAAGGCCCCGAGAGCGTCTTAGAGGCCTTTATTACTGGGACGCCTTTACGCACCCTTCAGACATGGTTCAAACACCGTTTCTCCTGGGAAGGCTTTATGGGTTGTGTGACCACAGCTACCTTGACTTAGTCTACAACATCCTAAACCGACCCATCATGGTGCAGTAGGCCAAAGGAGTGGAGGGCAGGAAAAATTATTTACAGTCCCTTCCCTTTCCCGCCATATTTCCTAGGAACTTTATTTAACAGGAGCAAGATGGAGTGGAATATTACTCAGATAAAGAAAGACACATAAGGAAACAGTGGAGACCAGCGCTGTGAAGGGAGAGGTCAGGTGCTAGAGCATAAGAGATAGGGCCAGAGACGTGTGAAGGCCTGCCATGGGACCACTGAAACTCCTTCCATATAGAGGAGCCTCTGGGACTCCCCCCCCCGATGTGGAGGGGCCTCAGGGACTCCCCCCATGTAGAGGAGCCTCTGGGACTCCCCCTACCCATGTGGAGGGGTCTCTGGGACTCCTTCCATTCAGGGAGCAGTTCAAAGCCTAGCTCGATCTTCTCAAGGGCTTTCCTAAAGTAGGCATCATTACTCTTGGGACTTTGAATGGTGGCTTTTGGAGATGCTGGTGGGTGACAGAGTAGGGGTGAGTTACAGTATGATGGAAAAGATGTACCCTTGGGCTGCAGAGATAGCTCAGCAGTTAAGAGCACTGGCTACTCTTGCAGAGGATCTGGGTTTTCGGTTCCTAGCACCTACATGGCAGCTAACAACCATCCTTAACTCCAGTTCCAGGGGCTCTGACACCCTCTTCTGGCCTCCACAGGCAATGTACAACATGGGCACATTTACATACATGCAGGCAATACATTCATACACATAAATTTTTTTAAAAAGATGCACTCTTAGCCGGGTGTGGTGGCGCACCCCTTTAATCCCAGCACTCAGGAGGCAGAGGCAGGCTGATCTCTGTGAGTTCAAGGCCAGCCTGGTCTACATAGTGAGTTTCAGGCCAGCTGGGACTACAGGGAAACCCTGTCTCAAAAAGACCAAAAGAAAAAAGAAAAAAAAAAGATGCACTCTTGGGGCTGGAGAGATGGCTCAGCAGTTAAGAGCACTGACTGCTCTTGCAGAGGACCTGGGTTCGATTCCCAGCACCCACATGGTGGCTATGAACCGTCCTTAACTCCTAACTCCGGGGAATCTGACGACCTCTTCTGATCTCTGCGGCATTGTACAACATGGGTGCACTCACATACATGCAGGCATAAAATAAAAATAATAAAATATATATTTTTGAAAGATGCACTTTCTTTCTCTTGATAATGAGCGCCCAAGGGCAGGAGCCCCATTCCTTATCTCTATACCCACTGTGTGAGCATCTGGAACTTGGCTGGGACACAGGGCAGTAGTAAATGAAGGAATGACAAAGGAAGAAGAGGGAGAAAAGGAAAGGTCTCCAGACCTGGGAGCTCACTCACAGCCTAATTGTGGCTGGACAACCAGAGGTAAATTATGGGGGTGGAGGAAATGACAGATATATAGACTCGGGAGCAAGGGCTCCCGGCCTTGAGAGACGGAGGAGTGGATGATAGTGCCAAGGTTTCTACCCTGCATGCCTGAGAGAGGGGTGATGGCCCCTTATTGTTAAGATCCAAGAAAAGCAGGCTGGGGAGAGGGAAGGGCCTGGGGTGGGGAGATAGTTCGGCTGTTTTGGACTTCAGGTGCTAGGGAGCTAGTTATGTATGCCAGACAAGAGGAGAGGAAAGCATGGCATTTTTTCAGCCAAATGATAATAAAGACACTAGTATGAGGAAGGCAGATGCTGGCAGAGGGTGAACAGCTGATTCAGGATGACTCACCCAACTCACATTGAGGCCTGGGCCCCAATCTGAAACTCTGTCTCTCAACCCTCATTAATTTGCCTCTGGCAGCTAAGAGCACCAGGGGTCAAAGTGGGCAAGTGGGTTTCGGAGGGAAGCTATAACCCTTGAGCAAACAGCTCACTCATAAAAATGAACAAGTCACTCGGCACAGTGGGCACAACCTACCTACCCCAATCAAGTCCAGGAGCAGAGAGCTGCTTCTGTGCCTGGACTGGAGAGACAGTTCAGTGGTTAAATGTGCTAGCTGCCCTTAAGGGGACCCAAGTTTAGTTCTAGCACACACAGTGGGTGGTTCATAACTGCCTATAACATAACTCCAGTGAATCTGATGCCCTCTTCTGGCCTCCACAGGCACCTGTACTTAGGTGCACATACCCCCATACAGACACAGACAGACAGACAGACACATACACACAATTAAAAAAAAATTAGGAAGAAAGGAAGGAAAGAAAGAAGGAAAGGGAGGAAGGGAGAGAGGGAGGTTTGTTTCTGTACCTGTTCCCAGCATCTCAGGGCAGATAAAGAAAAGAAACCAAGAGCCACAGCCCACCTCTCTCCCACCTCGGCCTCCTCACCTGCTTGTGTAGCCAGCCCCTCACCACCACTGGGACACTGAGGTTCCTCCGAATGGCCTGGTCCCTCTTCCCAAAGCTGTGCACCTTACTACTGGACTTGGTGATCTAGGATAAAGCAGACCTGAATTCAAGCAGCAGGAGACTTAAGGAGGCACAGAAAAACACTTGTGTGTTAGGATGGTTGTTGGCTGTCTCTGCCAGGCTATAAGTGGTGGCACCCTTTGATCAGAGTGCCACAAGACAGGGATGAGAACGGTCACGTGCTCCCGGTCCTTGGTCACAGCATTCCAATCAAACACCCAGCCCCAAACCGGGCAAGCCTCCCAGCTGGGTCACAAGAAAAAAAATTAAGAAAAAAATTTAAGCAATTTAACAGCAGCTTCTGGCTCTAATTCGTCCTGTGCTATGCTCCCGGTCCTTGGTCACAGCATTCCAATCAAACACCCAGCCCCAAACTGGGCAAGCCTCCCAGCTGGGTCACAAGAAAAAAAATTAAGAAAAAATTTAAGCAATTTAACAGCAGCTTCTGGCTCTAATTCGTCCTGTGCTTTCTGGAGTCAAGTACTTTCCGGTCACAGACTTGTCAATTTTCTAATACTTGGTCCTCTATCTGGTTTGCCCTTTAGCACACTCCTCCACCAGTGTTGGATCTTTTCCCTGCTAAATCAGTGATTCCACACCTTGAGTACAGAAACTTCTGGGCACGTACCAAGGGCACCCTTCCTCAGGCCCATCTGTGATAGAAACTTGCCAGGATCTAACACATGTGCACATGTGAACAAAGGTGTGGCTTTCTGAGTACACATCAGGACAAGGAATGTGTTCAAGGAACTAGACACTAGTCTTGGTCTGTCAGGACCACCCGATTCCTTGAACAAAGGCTATGATCTTCTTGACCTCTTTCCTGATCTGTCATTCAGGGACAACACTTCTTGGGGGTCCTCCCATGAATTATGCTGACAATCAAATGGGCTTCTGGCTACAAAGGGGCTTGGAAATTAAGAACCAGTGGCCAGGAGCTCACCTTGGGTCCAGGCTTGGCCTCCAGGGTGGATGTGGTCCCGGCCGTGGATGTCTCACTGACCATGCTGGACGGTCTTTGGTCTCTCTCCTGCTTCGACATAGGTGGGTTTGGCCTGCAGGGAAGCACAGGGGAATCCAGTGAGTGTGTACCAAGCTGCAGAGTGGGAAGTGGAGTCTGAGATCTGTTCCAGGTTGGAGCTGGTTGCTTGGCCTTCGAAAAACCCAGATCTGATCTTTTGGAGACTGCCTGACTCCAGACTATAGCCAAAAGGCCATACTGGCCACCTGTCCCTGAGAATGTCCACAACCCAAGAGGATGACAGCTGGGCACACTACCATAGCCAGACACTCCAGAAAAGTATGCACACGGCACTGTCTGACTGTGGTCCTAAGATGCCCACACTCATTCTCCTACTTGGGTGTCCGTGATGACTGCCCCATCAATGGGTGCATCCCACTCTTTCACGGTAGAGTGATCATATCCTTACGCATGCATGCACACACACACACACACACACACACACACACACACATACACACACACACCTCCACTTCCCTGACTCCCAAAAGAAGCTGTTTATAATTAGTAACAAGAAATCACTTGCACACACATCCACACCCCCAGATATATACAGAGAATGCTTACATAAACGCCAATGGGGCTTGCCTCCCAAAATAGACTCAACAAAGAGTCCTATTCTGGGAACACTCCATTTGCCCCAAAATAGAGCCACTGGAGATATTAACCCCTTGTACCATGCCTGGAGAGCGGGAAGTCACAAAGTACACATCAGATCCGAGTGAGAAACCCTAGTGCTTCCCCCATCAGCCACGTGGGGCTTCCCACTGAGAGGCCACAGGAGAGGGACCCTAAAGAGACACTGAAGAGCATCCATCACACTTGCCTTCACAGAGCCCCTGTATGTACCAATCTTTTCCACACAGGAGCAACAATGCCTCCACACAAGTTCAATACCTAGACTCGAACAGCAGGATGCATGATGTCCTGCTGGCTCTATGATCTGCCAGGTTTTCTTGGAGCAGAAACCTCAGGGTTCTGTGGGTGGGTCTTGTCTGCTGCTCCAATGGGCAGCAGGATCCAGGCAAGTGATTAGCAGACAGACTACAGTATACTGAGGCATCCTGCCTCAAGAGTGGAAAAAAATTTGCTTTGGAGGGCTTAGCCAGGACCCTGAAAAGACAAAGCTGAAGGATCCAGGCCAGACACAGCTGAGGGACGAGCACCCAGATATCCTGCATCACTTACTCTTACAGAGGTGTGACAAGAGAAATTCTAGTCTTCACCTGGACACACTGGGATCCTCTAATGCCCTAGTCAGAGTCCCAATACCCTGCCCCAGGAGGGAATTTCTCTGCAGAAGCAGTGTGGCCACCACGTTTCCTGGCAGCACCACTGCAGTAGGCCAGCCCCGTGGGATGCTCGGCAGTGGGAGATGCTCGCTCCACCAGGCAGAAAGCCACTGGCTGCTTATCAGGGGCTCACTAGACTCCCCGCCCCAGCCTCCATCCCAGCCAGAATTTTGTTACTGCTCCCTGCTCAGATGGAGAATGTCACCATGCTCAGTTGCTTTCCATTGGCAGAGGCTGTGGCAGTGAGACCATCTCAGCTCAGGAGTGGAAGAGGCTCTGCAAGAGGCTGCCTTGTCCAACCTCTGCCTCTGAGTAGCACATCCTGGAGCCTGCTCCTGCCCGATTTCAGCTTTCCAGAGAGAGGGACAAGGACGAAGGAATGTGGGGCTGTCTATTACGGTGACTTTACGTCACCTAAAATTCAAGACACAATGGGCCAGTAAGATGACTCAGTAGTAAAGAGCCTACCACCAGGCCTGCTGACCTAAACTCGATCCCCAGGACCTACATGGTGGAAGGAGAGAATCAACTCTCACAGGTGTCCTTTGACAGCCCCTCCAACACACATGAAATCAATTCGAGACATAAGATCCAATATCAGAAAATACCCACCTATGATTTTATTAAATTTAATTGGCTTTCATTTGATACTAACATAGGCATATTATAGGATGTTTAAGAAAATATAAGAAAAAACTGAATGGGGGGGGTCACCCACAGTTCTGCGCCTGCTACCCAAAGCAAAAACATTTACCAACACTTCATTTACTTACTCCTGTCCTTTTGATATGTCTGTTTTGGCTTTTCTGGGTGCAGTTTTTGTTTTTCTATAACTGTGATCATGTTTGTGATCTTATACCTTGTTTTTTTTGTTTGTTTTTGTTTTTTCTGAAAGAAAGGGTCTCACTATGTAGCCCTGGATGGTCTGGAACTTAGTATGTAAACTAGGTTGGCCTTGATGTTTTCAAGCATTTTAACACAACCCCCCCCCATTTTACTCATTTTTTTTTAAAATTTTATGTGTATGAGTGTACTGTCTGCATGTAGGTAAGTGCAGCTGTGTCATGCAATGTCCATGGAAGTCAGAAGAGGGTGTCGGATCCCCTGGAACTGGAATTGTAGAGGGTTGTTAGCTGCCATGTGGATGTTGGAAATTGAACCCAGGTCCTCTGCAAGAACAACCAGTGCTCTTAACCACTGAGCCATCTCTCCAGCTCTACCCCTCTCCTTTGAGACAGGGTCTCCCTGTCACCCCAGCTGCCCTGAAACGTACTACGTAGACCAGGCTGGCCTCAATCTCATTGTGATCTGCCTGCCCCTGCCTCATGAGTCAAAGGTGTGTATCACCACACCCAACTCCCCCATTATTTTTAAATGATCCAAATCATTTGAAATAAATGTATCACATTCTGTTGACAGATCCAAAGACTATCCAGATTTGTGTCTAGAGCCCAGGAAATCAAAAAATGGTGAAAACTCCTGTGATTTCTGCCCTTACAGTCTTGCCATGCTAACTCCACCGCTCCTCATGCTGGCTCTGGGGTGCTGGCTGGCTCTGGGAGCTTGCTGGCTCTCAACCAACAGCATGGAGAGAAACACAACCTCCCCAGAGGTTTGGGTGTGAAAAGAAGATATCCTTTACACCTGGGGCGCCACCTAGGAAAAGATTTTGGGTATAGCCATAACACCGGACATCACAGGGGGTGAGAGGCAGAGAAAGGAAGAAAAACCCCAAATCTGCCCTAGGGAGGGGACTGTGTTATCCCTCCTAACCCAGAACCCCCACAGGCAGGAACAGTTCCCTCCTCAAGCAGTCCCAACCCAGCTCTCTGGCACACCCACCCATCTAAGAAACAAGGCCTGCCTTCAGAGGACACTCTTCTGGGTCTCTTCCCCGAGAACCATGATCCCTTAGGTTCTCCGTGGCTGAGTTTGGCTCTGGAACTAAGCACAAGTCACGCAGAATTACAACTAGTAAACCACTTGGTATCACAAAATAGAGACCTGAGAAAGGAATCAAAACAGTTTTCTCAGTTGGCTGAAAATTTGACTGTCATGGAAGCTTCTTGAGCGGGTTTTTTTTTAAATTGTTTTTAATGAATTTTTTGCATATTTCATACAGAACATCTCAATCAATCTCCTTCATCTTTATACCCCTTTCTCCCATAGGCCCCACACCAAAATTCATACACTCTGTCATTTGCATTAAGATCTACTGTGTCAACTGGGCACGGTGGCGCACGCCTTTAATCCCAGCACTCAGGAGGCAGAGGCAGGGGATCTCTGTGAATTCGAGGCCAGCCTGGTCTACATAGTGAGTTCCAGGACTGCTGGGGCTACAGGGAGACCCTGTCTCAAAAAAAAAGATCTATTGTGTGAAGTCAGTGCCCCAGACATTCCTCAGTGTAAGTTCATCTACTGAGGTCTAGTCAGCTTATCTAGTGTCTCTCACTTTAGGAAGATCAGCTCTTCCTCACCTACCAGAATATTTCTTCAGCTAAGATTGGGGTCTGCTGTCCATCCCCCCAGTTCTATGCTGGGTTTTTTTGTCTGCTTTAGTTTACATGGGACCTGTGTACGCTGACACCATTGCTGTGAGCAGGGTCCCAGATCCTGTAGGACTCTGTTTCCGTATGGTCCTGCACCTTCTCCCTGGCTCTTACAATCTTTCCACCCCCTCTTTCCCCATGGTTCCTGAGCCCTGGGTGGGTGAAGTTTAATACAGCAGTCCTGTCCAAGGACCAGCATTCTGCAGACTCTTAATCACTGTGCTCTGGCCATTTGTCACCATGTGTTCCTGGTCCTCTGTTGCGTGAGGCAGCTTCATTGATGAGAATTGAGAGATTCATAAGTGACCTCTTGACCCCTGTTTTACCCCATTGGTTTGAGCACAAGCATGGTGCATGTGTGAAGCCTCCTGAGCAGATCAAAGTGAAACATCCCTCAGCAGGATGCAGAGCTCTGGCCCATCTGCTCCAGCCAGCTTCATCTGACAGGCTCTCCACTCAGGTCTAGCTGGGTGGACACACTGACTTGTCCTCAAGTCCTATAGGTCTCACCTAAGAAACATCCCCAGGAGGTCGCCCACCAGCATGCTCTCAGGCACACTGTGTCCTATGGAGACTACAAAACCTACATGCACAGATTTCTGGTGTCCTTAAATGAAATCTGTTCACTCAGAAGCTGCTTGCCTGGTTTTGTGCTGCCTGGATTCCCAGTACAGTGGGATGGCTGAGACAAAGACCGCCCTTTCCTTCGCCTAAACTACATAAATGCCGATTATGTTGCTGGAAGTGTGGGCTGAAGTTCAAAACAGTGAGCTTTAGGCTCACTTGCCTCCTGTTGGAAACCAATAAAAGAAGTGAGGACTAGAAGAAACCAGCAGGGAGAAGCACCATTGGAAATGGCTGGGTTCTCAGTCGAACTCTGTCAAACACGTGCCAGGAAAGCTTAGGATGGAAGCGGTCTTCTCTGTGTCTCCATTTCCACATCTGTAAGAGGAGTACTCGCCTGCTTCCTGCATATCCTGAACAATGTGCACATAGCACGCTAGGTAGAGCCAGAGAGGTCAGGAATATGGAAGCCATTTGCTCTGATGGGGTGAACATGGGCAGGTCTGTGTAAAGGATTTAGCTGGCTTTCAATGATAAGAACAGAAACAGAAGCGCTAACATAAGCTCACAGCAGGTCCTTTCCCTACCTGCAAGTCACAGGAGGCAGTCACCAAGCCCGAGGGGACCAGAGCACAAGGTACAGCAAGCAGGGGGCCTGGGCTGGACTTAGTGGATACCTACTAAATGCTACATACTTTCCCTGCTTTGTAGATGAGGAAACTGAGCCCCAGGCAGATTAATGACTTGCCTAAGACAGCAGCTATCTCTAAAACCTAGGCTTACTCAAGAGATGAGGCAGGTGAACTGAAATTCAAGGCTGCTGGGGCTATAGGGTGAGTTCATGGTCAGTCTGGGCAACTTAGTGAGACCCTATCACAAAATAAAAAGTTAAAAGAGAGCCAGGATGCAGCTCAGTGATACTTTCTTATTATGCATGAAACCCGGGTTCAATCCCTAGCACCGCAAAAATTAAAATAAAAACTGGGCTCTGCCACAGAGATCAGCCTGTGACAAGTCCTAAGGTCTGTGGATGCAGACCTTGGCTCTTCTCAGCCTCAAAGCAAACCCCCAAACCAGGGATGGCCAAAAGAGCGAGAATGCAGGTGCCCAGACTCCAGCCAAGCTCTGCAGGCTCCTGACTCCCCCACAGGTCCTGTCAGTTCTTTGGCCCTTGGTTTCCATTTTACAAAATGGGATGAAAACTACCTCTTACCTCACAAGGTGGTTGGGGTTAAAATGACACTTTGAAAACCAGGAAGTTCTGCATGAAAAGCATTATTTGTGACTGTCACCAATGGAGACCCCAGAACTTAAATCCCACTTACTTCCAAGTCACAGCTCTCCAGAAAGCTCAAGATATCAAACAATTAGCTCATACCACAATCACTTCTAAGCAACGCATTACCTGTGACTTGCTCCCCTTCTAGTAATCAAGGGAGGTCAGAGAGTTCTGGGGAAACACAAGTATTACTAAAAAGACATCATTAGGAATGGGAATGTGGCTCAGTGGGAGTGCTTGCTTACCATGCCCAAGGCCCTGGATTTGATCCCCAGCACTGGAGAAAAAGACCTCATTCAATGATGCCTACATCTCATGAATTCCTAGACAAACAAGCCCCCAACTTCATCCTCCATCCTCAAGGATTCTACAAACAAGAAAGCTCGGCTGAGTGACAAGGGCTTTGAGAAGCGGGTACAGACATCAGCACATGCTGAAAGAGCTTTCCCCATCTACTAAGGGCTTGATGAAAGCATTACACACAAAAAATGTGTGTGTGTGTGTGTGTGTGTGTCTGTGTGTATGTGTGTCTGTGTGAGAGGGAGAGAGAGAGACAGAGAGAGAATATTGTCCCAAACAGATAGAGACACCTCCACACCCCTCTTCCTAGAGAAAGAGACACAGACAGACCGCCAACGCTTACTGTCAACTCCCAACACCCTGGGGGAGGCTGTCTAACACGGGTTTCATTCAGCAACTGCAGTCTCATTATTCAACCACAGCTCACTATGTGCCTTCCCTACCCCCCAACTCCTTAAACATAGGCTGAAAACAGCCCAAACAGCAGCCCCTCACCTGGCATAAAGACAACCCAGTTATATGCACCCCACACCCATCAGAGCACTGCCCTGAACTTGGCATCCAAGTACTGAATTTTTACCGCCTTGGACTAGTCTCTTCCCTACTCCAGGTTCCATGACCATCTGTGCAGAAGAGTCAGTCCTGGACTTCTATCTGAGAAGCTCCCATTCTAATCTTTGCTTCTGGCAAGCCCCCTCCCAGGTCCTTCTGGTCTACCAAGCAGCCACTGTTCTCATCAGACAATGGCAATTTTTAAACGGCAGTCAGAGCCATTCCTAGATGAGGGGGAGGCAAAAGCAAAGGACGAGAGGACAAGTCACAGAAAGAAACAAAATCCCTGTTTGCAAGCAACAGCTTCCCTTCTACCCACAGCAAAGCTGCCACGAATGCATTTTCACCCAGCAGAGAGGAGCAGAAGACACGGGTGTCATGTGGCAACGACTGCGTCCCCAATGCCAATGCCCTTTGACGCATCCACACCAAAAGCAGACACTAGTATCTGAACGGACTAAGGACCCCATCGCCATGGCTTCCCTTACCTGTGACTGTCACAAAGGCTGTCTGAAAATCCAGGGAAGAAAACCAGTCAAGTTTCTGCATCTGCTTGCCAGGTGTTTGCATTTCTCCCCATCTTTTCTGCTGCCATGGCAACCAAATGCAACAGGCAAAGCTAGTCCAAGACTGTCAGCATCTAGAGACAAGGTGCTGGCTCTATTGGTCACTGACAGCAACACATCAGCATCTTGGCCCAGAACCCAGCAGATGAACACAGGGTGGCCTCCCTGAGAAGCTTAAGGGTACACCCCCTCTCCCTATACGTACTTGCTCTTGATCTCTAGCTGCCAGCTTTTTAACCAGGAGATAGCCATTACCTAGCAACAGGAGATGTCCAACTTCTAGGCCCAGAATCTGCACCAGCATAAGTAGAGTTCTGCCCTGAAACCTATAAAATGAGGGCTCTTTAGCTAAGAGGCCAAAGATCAGTAAGAGAACTTGAGCAGGATCAGATCTTTTTAGAGCTATCCTCCAAACACCACTCAGAACATTCCAGGCAATTTCAATGAGTGTTTTCTTTCCAAATAATCTAATGAGAAAATGGAAGGAAAAGCTCAACTCACTGGGACACAGGCAAGAGCAGGCCAGGGAAGGGTCCCGTCCCGGTTAGGATCCTCCAAGGCAGTGTGCATGCCTCGCAGCTAGCCGCTCAGCCAACAGCAGGCTTCTGCACTTCCCAGCAAGTGCACCCTCTCTCAACCCCAGGCTCCACCTCCACACAAAATGCTTTGCAGAGTCTGGGGATCATGTACATGGCCCTGTCAGTCAGCTGCCGTCACTGCTCAGGAATGCTTCTCTCTTCCCCAGAGCTGTAGAGGCATTCCTCAACGCCTTCCTGGGCAGCCCAACAAGAAGAAGAAGAACACACGCCTGTGCCTGAGAATCCAACGTGGAAACTGTACTCACGAGCCTTCCAAACCAAGGATGATTCCTTTAGGAAGCCCCCTGTACGGGGACCCTTTAGCCATCATGATGGTCAGCTTCAACCTGACACAACCTAGAATCACCTGGGAAGAGAGTGCCAATGAGGGACTTTCCAATGGGCTGGCCTGCGGGCATGTCTGTGGGAGACCCAGTCCACTGTGGGCAGCACCATCCTGCAGGCAGGAGGTCCTGAACTATTCAAAGAATGAAGAAATCAAACTGAGCACAAGCAAGCCAGCCAACAGACACACGTTTGTTTCTCTCTGCTCCTGTCTGTGGATACAATGCAATTAGCTGCTTGAAGGTTCTGCCTTGACTTCCCCATAATGATGGACTGTAACCTGGTATTGAAAGATGAATGAAACCCTTTTCTCCCCCAAGTTGCTTTGTGTCAGAGTATTTTATCACAGCAACAAAAACGAATCCAGAACAACTACAAAGGGCCCAACATTCACTGGCAATTCAAGAAAGTCAGTGAGCATCAGGACAGGGACTTCAGAAGAGAAAAAGAGTGATCAGTCATCATGATGGAGGCCCACAACACAAGGGCTGAGATCTCCTACAGGAGACAGTGGAGGAAGCTTGGAGAAGATACTACAGATGAAATCTCATTACCACCAACACAACTACCATTACAATCTCTATGCGGCAGGAGCCTACTCGCTGGCACATTATGTAATATAGACAGCAAATATGACTGTCCCCTGAATGTCACTAAGATGAGAGTCAGCATGACTGTGTTTACCAGCACGTCTGGGGCCAGACTTTCGGGATTCAAACCCCAACTCTGCCATTTACCAGCTGTGTGTGTACAGGCAACAGGACTACAGAGTGGGGCCCACACCCCCGAGAACCAGGCAGTGTGACAGAAAGGTGAACTGAGCGAACGAGCACTCTGGTCCCCTGCAAGCTCCGCTGTTCACAGCAGGCTCAGAAGTCCCACCACTTCAGCTGGGGGCTGTGAAGGGGGTTATTAGTGCTGCCGACAAATATGCCCGCTTCTCCTCCTGGGGACAGAGTAAATAAGCAGGTCCCTGCTTGCCTTGAAGTTAGAAGTGGGCCTGGACTTTGCTTTATCCCGTGAAATGTGAGTGGAAAAGCCAAGGCAGAGTTCACCGATTCCCTTTCTCTTGCTTTTGGCAACTGAAAACACAGGAACGCGGTTTCTCTCGGTACGGACAGCAGAGCAGAGGCCCTCAGGTGACCCGTGATGCACACGGGGCCAAAGTGAGAAATAGATTTTTCTTGTTTAAATCCTGAAGACTTTGTATGTTGTTGTGACCAGAGCAGACCCCAGTCTGTCCTGCCTGATGCTGTGTTACTGATACAGAAACCAAACACTCTAAGCTTTTACATTATTTCTTTTTACGCCTCTAATCTATAACATGGAAATCAGCAAGCACAGTATTCCAAGCAGCTCAGCGAGCTCTTCCTGGTAATAGTGAGGGAGAGGTGTCTGCTTATACCATAAAGTCCTAAAAGAAGTCACCATGGAGATGAGGAAGTAAAAAAAAATATTTTTTTCTATACACACATACACATACACACACAAATCTACTGGATTAAAATCTACCTAACATTGTCATCATTGGCCAGAGAGCGATGGGTACCTGAAAGGCACTTAGAGACGTGCAGAAGAATCTGGGAGTAATTTAGGGGGGTGAGCACTTCTGCTCCAGAATCACCTGAAAGTATTTGTTAAGAAAATGGCTCCAGAGTCTGGCCTGAGACGCGCGTCTTTAACACTGAGCAGGTAGCCCTGGGTCAGACCTGCTCCTTTAGAATCACTGCTCTAGAGGGTCAGCTTACAAAGCTGGAGAGGAGTTGATGTGGTTATTACTCTCCAGGGTCTGGTCTTATTCATGTGCGAAGCCCCTAAGGGTCATCACATCTGTTTACCTTACCACCTGACACAGCAAAAGAAGCTCCTTCAAGAGACACGATGGGAATCTCATCCACCTACATGCTACGGTGCAGTCAAGCCATATGCTCCAGAGCTTCCCTAGGAGGTGAATCTAGGTGTGTTTTAGGAAGAAACAATTTAGATGATTGTCTGCAGCCTTGCCAGCAACCGTAGCTTCCGGTTCCACCTCACAAACCTCCACAACAGGTCCCTCTTGTTGAACTCTGACCCAGCCAAGGCTAGTCACTGTGCCATAAGATGATAATGACCACAACTCGAGAGCAACATACACTCACCTTCCTGTATCTGGACTCTTTCTTGAGCATAGGAACAGACTCTTCAAGAAAGGATGCCCTTGCTCACAACCTCAGGACTGTCAGTCACCAAGCCCTGTCAATTCCACCTCCCAAGGGTCTTCGAGATCCACCCAGGGCTCATATATCTCTCCAGCTCAACTGGTACAGATCGGAGTGCTTCCAGTTTGGGAATATTTGTGTAGCTTTTACCAGTTGAACATAACTTATCCAAACACTGAAACTCTGAGAAACTTTTTTTTTTTTTTTTTTTTTTTTTGGGTCAGGGTCTCCCTGTAGCCCCAGCTGTCCTGGAACTCACTATGTAGAGGGGGCTGGCTTTGAACTAACAGAGATCGGCTGCTTCTGCCTCCCGAGTGCTGGGATTAAAGGCGTGTGCCACCACACCTGGCGAGAAACTTTTTTGAGGGTCAACAGTGCTTGAAATAATTTAGATTTTGGAATATTTCATATTAGAGATGTTCAACCTATAGCACTGAAGTCCTATACCCAAAGCCACAGTCTGGCTATCATGTCCCAGGGACCATCTGCACCAAGTAGCTTAGCAAGGGCGGAGGGATCTGAATGAAGAAAACACACCATTCAAAGGCAGCACAGACCCTGGAGCCTCATCACCTGTGGAGGCATCTTGGAGCTCCATTTCTAGCCTTGCAACTCTGGCCAATCAACTTTACTACTGAGTCTCAGTGACCTTCACCTCTGAACTGCTGTCACTCTGTCTCTTGGGATTATTGTGTTAATTAATTAAATGAGGTGTGCATGAAAACCCTCCAGCAGAGGGAGGATGCAAGGAATATCAACACTGTCACAATTACAGATCTCTAAGTTCTGTACAAAAATGATTCTAAACTGAAAATACCATAGACACGAATGGTATATTTTGCTTCAAAATAATCCAAGAAACCAAGGGAAAAGGATAAATAAAATGAAGTGATAAGTACATTATATTTCTTCTTTGATATGTTTACATTTTTCAGTAATACAAAGTTCATGGGCTGGAGAGATGGCTCAGTGGTTAAGAACATTGGTTGTTCTGGCAGAAGACCTGGGTTTGAATCCCAGCACCCATATGGCAGCTAACAACTGTCCGTAACTCCAGTTCCAGGGGATCCAACAGCCTCTTCTGTCCTCTGCTGCACTGTATGACATGGGTGCACTTACCTACATACAGGCAATACACACATACACATAAAATAAAAAGAAATAAAATAAAATAAAATACAAAGTTCAAAAGCTTAGTACTGTAGGAGGGAACTGCTATAAAATAATGAATACTGGGGTTGGCGAGACAGCTCAGTGGTAAAGAGCACTGGCTGCTCTTGCAGAAGACTAGGGTTCGATTCCCAGCTAATGCCATTCGTAACTCAAGCTCTAGGATATCTGATGCCCTCTTTTGACATGGGTGCACTGACATGCAGGGAATATACTCATACACATAAAATAACAATAATTTTTTTTTTTGTCTTTTTGATACAGGGTCTCCCTGTAGCCCCAGCTGTCCTGGAACTCACTATGTAGACCAGGCTGGCCTTGAACTCACAGAGATCCACCTACCTCTGCCTCCCAAGTGCTGGGACTACAGGCGTGTGCCACCACGCCCGGCTCAACAATAAATATTTTTTAAAATATGAGTACTGATGGGTGTGGTGGCACAACTTTTGATCCCAGCACTTGGGAGGCAGAGGCAGGCAGATCTCTGGATCTCAGTGAGATCAAGGCCAGCCTGGTCTACATAGTGAGTTCCAGGCCAGCTGGGGCTATGGGAGACCCTGTCAAAAAAAAAAAATTAAATAAATAAATAAATAAATAAAAACCCACACTGAAAATATGAATGCTGGTAATTTTTCTTGTAGGACTATATTCCATCTAAGTGACTAAGGGGAAGAAAAATGGATAGAGAAAACTTAAAGCTAATATCCCTCTACTTGAGTAGCGAGAAGACAGAAGCGCAGAAGGGACAGAGCCTTTGTGCACACTTCTTGCCTTTGCTTTTGAGGAAAGCATGCCCTGCTCTGGCTGCAAGCTCACACTTACGTAGATGCGCTCCAAGAGGCACAACCAGCCGCTGAGCTCCAAGAGCCCCAGCTGAGGCAGAGCAGGGAGCTCCTGTACTACTCGATGCTGCCAGAGGCTCCACATAAGTACAGTTGTGGCAGAAGCACAGGATGGAGAATGAGGTCAAAATCAGCATATGAAAAAGAGACTGGAAACCCCTCCCCACCAAGGCGGCTGTGTTACAGAGCAGGCAAAGAAAAAGTGTGACTGTTCACATGACCCCAAAGCACAAGATACTAGGAGATACAAGTCCCAGTCCTTTGTATAGCGTTGGCCATTGAGCCTTTGACCTTTCTCCAGCTCTAGCCTACTTCCACTCTAGGAAGAGCTTTCTCCCTTAATAAACTTTCTCTTCTGATACTATTCACTGTATCTGTCCAAATCCTTGTTCAGGGACAGGAGAACCCAGAAATTTCACCAGGTGCTTATCAGACCCCAATCCCTGCCTTTAACACTACACTAGATGAGCAGTCCAGTCAGAACACAGCTAGTGTGCAAGGTTATGCTTCAGGAGAAGGGGATTGTTTTTTTGTTTATTTGTTTTTGAGAAGGGGACTCCCTGTAACCCCAGCTGGCCTGGAACTATGTAGACCAGACTGGCCTCTACAGCACAGAGATCCACCTGCCTCTCTTTCCCCATCGTTGGGATTAAAGGCACGCACCATGACGCCCATTGAGAAAGGGAATTTTAAGACACTGTCATTGCGTGAACCACAGCACATCCTGGTATCCCTCCCCTCCCACATCCTCTCACCAGAAGTGTGAACACTGAAAAATAAAACTCTTTTCACATTGTACTTTGAATCAACTGACCCCCTCCAAGCCCCTCCACCTGACCAAAAAAACCCTACCAAACGATCTAGCAAACTTTGCTTTGAGCACACACCTTCAAGCTCCTAAGCTGCCTGGATAAGGAGTATATATAAAAGTATTTATTTGGGGGCCAGTGAGATGGCTCAGCAGGCTAAGGCACTTGCTACCAAGCCTGACGACCTGAGATTGATCCCCAGGACCCATATGGTGGAAGGAAAGAACCAACTCCTGCAAGTTGTGCTCTGACCTCCACACATGTGCCATGGCATGTGTACACACATATACACATATATGCACACACATATACACATATATGCACACACACATACACGTATATGCACACACATACACGTATATGCACACACATATACACGTATATGCACACACATATACACATATATGCACACACACATACACATATATGCACACACACATACACATATATGCACACACACATACACGTATATGCACACACATATACACGTATATGCACACACATATACACATATATGCACACACATATACACATATATGCGTACACAATAAATAAAATAAATAAGTGTAATAAAAGAATTAAAAAAAATACTTACTCTTCTTGAAGAATGAATTCACTATTTTCTGGAGAAAACTGCCCAGTCACAGGATGCCTGAACGTTGTATTCTGCTGGTTGTGGCTAGAGAGACAGATGAGAAATCACATGAATGGAGGAAGAGCGACACCAAGAGGTCAGTACATCTGGGGACCCTGGTCACCAAAGGTTGCTCACAGGAGAAGCACAGGCCTCTCCTCTGAGACGCACTAGTGTATCAGAACCCAGTCAGATTAGAAAACCACGATCTTCCAGTGTGGGTGCCAATGCCACTTGAACTTCAGGAAGAAAATTTAATTCTAAGGAAGTTTTGGCTTCAAGAAACACTGTTTTTGTTGTTTGGTTGGCTGGTGCAGCCTGTTTAGTTTGGTTTTTTGAAACAGGGTCTAGCTACATAGCTCTGGCTGGCCTGGAACTTACTATAGAGACCAGGATGGACTCAAAACTTTCAACAATCCTCCTGCTTCCAACTTCACAAGTACTGGGAATTACAGTCCTATGTTACGATGCCCAGGATAATGTGTTAAAGAGACATTTCACCAAGTCCTTACTCCAAGGCACTGAGAAACTAAACAAAAAACTTCAAGACAGCATGAGCAGAGATAGGAATGAAGGAACGCAAGTGACAGCCTCAACAGTTTCCCCAAACTGGAAGCCAAAGAAAGAATTCCAAGAATGAACCATCGACCCAGCAAATTCTATCTTCTTAAAATTCTTCTCGCAACTACCAAATGCCTTGAGTTCAGTGAAGGGATAATAAAGGCATGGGCAAGTTTCTGCAACACGACCTGTAGGATTTCAACACGAGGCGCTATGTCGCCATTCTAAAGTCAGGAGAGCTGCCTCGGTGCCAAGCTGACAGACACAGCCCAGCATGTGGGTGTTCTGTGTGGCCACAAAGACTGCCTGCTTCTTTCAGAAGACAGAGGAGCCGGCTCAGCAGGCTGCTGGTTTGCCGCACAAATAAACTAATCTCCTTTCTCAAAAAAGAATATGATGCATTGAAAAGGAATTTTCCAAGCACAGAATCATAGTCACTTTCAAACTTTTAAAAAATTTGGAAAGAAAAAAAAAAAGGTCACCAATGGTATCACTGTAAGTATTATAAGTAGACATATCTGGAAATCTCCTCCAAGAAGGCTGGCTTGGGTTCCTTCTCTCTCTCCTCCCTCCCTCCCTCCTTCCCTCCCTCCTTCCCTTTCTTCCTTCCCTCCTTCCTTCCTTTCTGCCCTCTGATTTTTATTTCTTAAATTGTTATTACTTTTCTATGTTTTTAATCTGTATGTGGGGAGGTGCAGGTACCAATGGTGCCTGTGTGGAGGTCTGAGAGCAACTTGTGGGAGGGAGTCAGTTCTCCACTTCCACCATATGGGTCCTGGAGATTGAACTCAAGTCATCAAGCTCGGTGACACGCGCCCTTACCCACTGACTTCAAATTGGCAGTAATTTTTATAAAAATACTTTGCTTTTTCACTTTTTAATATTTTGGTATTAACTTTCTTTTTAATTTTCAAGTTAATATACATAATAAGTTCCATTATGGAACTTTTAAAAAGATTTTATTTTTATTTATTCAGTGTGTGTTTGCCTACATGCGTCACATGCATGCCTGGTGCCCACAGAGGCAAGAAAAGGGTGTCAAGGGCTGGAGAGACGGCTCAGTGGTTAAAAGCACTGACTGCTCTTGCAAAGGACCCAGGTTCGATTCCCACCACCCACATGGTGGCTATGAACCATCCTTAACTCCAGTTCCAGGGGAATCCGAAGCCCTCTTCTGACCTCCGCGGCACTGCATGACACAGGTGCACTCACATACATGCAGGCAATACACGCATACACATAAAATTTAAAAAGTTATTTGAAAAAGAAGAGGGTGTCAGAGCCTCTGGAACTGGAGTTACAGATAGCTGTTAGCAGCCATATGGGTGTTAGGAAACGAACCTGGATCCTCTGCAAGAACAACCAGTGACTGCTGAGCCATCTCCAGCCCCCCGCTATGGCATTTTTATACTTCTTATTCTTATTCATGTAGAAAACACTCTATTTTGTTCAAATTTCTGAGTTTGAATCATTAAATGATAATAGTCTTACCATGTAGACATAGGTTTTTTCATGTAGCTTCAAAAAGTGTCACTGACACCTGTGTGCCAGGCACTGTGAGTGCTGGGCATACTGGGAACAAAAGCATCCCCACTCCGTGGCTCTTACATTTTAGACTTATGTACTAACAACAGTATTTTAGGTTCTCCCCTCCCCCATTATACTCAATACATATTTGAGCATAATTATTTTCTGCAATTCAAATTATTTCCTTTTATTAAAGTCCCACAGGTGAAGTTACTGAATTAAAGGTCTTTTTTTCTTTTTTTCTTTTTTCTTTTTTTTAGTTTTAACACAGTGAAAAGGCCCTTGCTGTCACAGTCAAGAGATCATCTCATCTGATATTAAGCTACTAGCTTCATCTCCAAATTGAGCACTGAGCCTCTCTGGAGATGAGTGTATCTAAATAACCTTGGCACAAAGGTTAGACAAGAAAGTCTCTGAAACTCTACCAAGTTTTCCTTATTCTGCCCTGGAGCCTGGGGTAAACTGAGTGTCAATGGCTAGCAGAGCCTGGGCCGTAATAAGCCATCAGGCCAGGATGCTGGCTCCTTGGTCCCCGCACAGGGCACTACCCCTGCCACGCCCTCACCCATCCCAACCACAGCTGGCCTCTCAATTCCTGCTTCTTGCTCTCAAGCCAGCCCATGGAATCCTATGACCTCATCTGGCAGGCAGGTGCCTAGGCTTCCCAAAACAGTTCCACTGAGAGCCAGCCAGATAAGGCAGGGAACAGCCCCCCCCAACACACACACACACACACACACACACACAACACCTGTTTCAGAAAGCCTTGCATCACATTCAGGACCTGAGCCTTATTTGCCTTTGCACCTAGTGTCTTTACAGTCATCACTGGGAAACGAGCATGCAAACTCTGTCAGCCTCATTTTCACATGGGGGTGCGGGGGGTGGGGGTGGGTAGAAGCCCTACACAGAAGAGAATAACAATAAAGCAGGAACACCAATTGCCTCTGGACCCTCAGAAGCACCTTACAGTTGACAGAACACTTTCTTACACATCTCAGCTATCAGCGGGTCAGCCCCACATTTTGTGTTAGGACCTCAGAAGCTGAGTGGTATGCACAGGATAACTTCATAGGACATGAATCTAGCTTCTCTGTTTGTTAACCCAATGCTTTCTAAATGACCACCTGCTATCCCCCTTCCCTCAGGAATTATGAGGCTGGCAGCTTCCAGCTACGGTCAGAAAGCCCTGAGCACAAGCCACCAGAAAGAGCAGCACTTACACAGCTCCCTCTCCTAATCTCCCTTGTGCCTAGGGCCAAATTTCTGAATGATGACACTTATGTGGTAATCTGTAGCTCTGAAGCAGCCTCCAGTCCCAACACAAGATCAGCTGATGGACTTCTGAGAGAAAGGGACACAAAGCTAATCTTCTACGGATCTGAATCTTCTATGAATAGATTCAGCAGCAAGCGACCATCTTTTCACACACATGCACGCACGCACGCAGCACACCCGCAGACACGGGTCGACCCTAGCTCACATTAGTATAAATATGCCCAGAGTCCTGGGTGCATGAATCCGGAGCTACAAGGTATCAGCACTGAATTCAATTTAGCATTCTAACCTCAGAAAAGGTGATTTTTATTTTAAGATTTAGTCTGTATATGTGTATATGACTGGGTATAGGTTGTGCATGTGAGTGCAGGTGCCCATGAAACCCAGAGAACATCCGATCCCCTGGAGTTAGAGTTACCAGCAATTGGGAGCCTTCCAACATGGGTGCTGAGACCTGAACTTGCCCTCTGGAAGAGCAGTAAGTGCTCTAAACCACTGAGCCGTCTCTCCAGCCCCTGAATACTCTTTAAAGTTAACAAAAATCTAGCTGTTGTCTAATCATACCTAGAGGCAGCTCTCCAAATTAGGACTCTCAGAAAGCCCTGAGCACAAGGCACCAGAAGAGCAGCACTTACCACAGCTCCCTCTCCTAATCTCCCTTGTGCCCAGAGCAGGCCAAGTTCTGAATGAAGACACCTGTGTGACAATCAGTAGCCCCCAAGCAGCCTCTGGTCCTTCCTGCTTCCATCCCTTGCATGCACATTGCCCTCTGTGTCAAGCACCGTCTGCCGCAGCATCATCCCCACCATCTCCTGGGCTACAGGCTCACACATACCATCCTATCAGACCCTCCCAGGTACCCATGGAAGTTGGCAGAACAGACAATTTTATTTCTATTATACGAATAAGGTAAATGAGACCATGGGATATCAATGGATTAAACACAGCAAACAAAAAAACACCTTATCCATTGATAGAGAAGATGAACCACAGGGATGTCTCACGAAAAGTGAAGTCTTGAAATGTGGTCACTTTTGAATGCACCCAGCTTGCTAGGCGCAGAACTTTTGGCTTAGCACTCTTTGAACTAAAGGACATGAGTAAGGCCCCTGAGCTACACCAATCAATCTCAAATACTGGTAGAGCAGGCCACATATTGTCACGAGGCCACAAGGGAGGAAAGCGAGGCCCACAAGGGGTAGACAACATGCCCCACACAGTCAACCTCCGGGCTCTTTACACAACACCCACTTCCAACCTCTTTCCATTCTTCCAAGCCTACCCTCCTTCCTGCTGAAACTACTTGGAGAGTACAAGTCCTCAGGCTCCACCTGCCGCCTGTGACCCTTCAGCCTGAAAGCCCCCGGTCTGTCCCACTTTCTGATTCTGAAACCCACAAACGGTCTCATGCATGTCCCATCGCCCTGTCTCAAGATGCATTTTGCAGGCCTGTACAGACACATCCCTTGAAATACCTGTTCTGAAACCTGACTTCCCACCTTGCTCCTTGGTACCACAGACATGGCCCAGCCTGTTTCAAGGGACCAGAAACTCTTTCTCCTCCACATGGGAGTTTATTTCTCTTCAGGCTACTGAGAAAGCAATTTGCCAAATGATTCAAAACACAACCAAGCCTTCATTTTCAAATCCCGCTTTCTCCTCCAGAACCAGCCTCCCAGAGAGGCCTGGCAGCCAACCTGGAGAGAATCAGGAAGGTGACACGGAAGGGTTTGTGGGAGTGCGGGCTATGGGTAGCCACCCAGGTAAATAAGCATGCCTTCACAAGGCCTGGGCTGGGAAGGACATGTTTGGCACTGCAGGGGTTGGCAGCAAGCACAAGAGAATTAATACAGAATAAAGTGGACCATAGAGCGCCAGAGCCTAAACTGAGCTCAACAGAAGAGCTCACCAACATCCAGAGACGGTCAAAAAGCCTTACAGTTCCTTGAAACGCCTTTTCCATGTGAACATTCAGCTCATATAGGACATGAACAGTGGCTCTGGCTGGTTAAACACAAAGGTTCCGATTATTTTTCTGGCAATTAGTTACCATTTCTTTTATTTATAGTTTATTACTGTTGGTATTTTTCATGCAAAAAGTTCTAGAGCTATGTGAAGGATGCTTAACAGAGGCAGCCAGAGCATGCTGGTGAGTGTGACTTTCTGACAGTGTGGCACTGGTATGCAGAGTGTAACAGATGTGCTCTTATCGGCCCTGGCTATAAAAAGAAAGGGCTTAAAATGTGAGTGAAGTATCCGGCCTGAGTCAGAGAGGGCCTCCATCAAGGTGTGTGCGGCACAGTTTGCTCCCTGGATCCGGGCTTCCTGCCCCCACCCCCAGCCCCAGTCCCCGTGTGGCTCCCAGAACAGTGCAGAAAGGTCACCTGCAGACTGACGCCACCTTCAGCACCACCTGCAGGCCTCTAAGGCACAGCCTATCTTTGTTCTAAATCCCAGTGTCTCAACAGAACTGGGGGTTGTAGGTAACCTAAAAATGATCCAAGCAGCGCTCAAAACTGAAACTGGAACTCTAAGAATGAGAGATTTCCTTGTCCTCTGCATCAGTGCCCCTCTGGGCCCCTCAGCAGAGAGACAGCAATCATGAGTGGAAACAGCATCTTCAGGAGATGGGGTGCAGCTCAGGTGGTAGAGTGCTGGCCCAGCATGCACAAGGCTATAGGTTCCATTCCCAGCAGTGCCCAAACAGGGAGTGGTGTTTCCCAGCTGTCATCCCAGCACTAAGAAGGTGAGGGTATGAGGGTCACAAGATCAAGGTCACCTGTGGCAATATATCATATCAGTTCAAGGTCAGCATGGGCTACCACAGACTATGTTAAAAAAAAAAACAAAACAACAACAACAAGCATCTTCCCTTTGCCTAAACGTTTCCCGAGATCCTTTTGGCTTATTTTACTTTACACTTTTAGAAATTTGCCCATTTAGTGCAAAATGTCACTGTTGTTAATGTGGCATTTCTGAGGCTGAGAATCTTACTAAAATGGTCTTTCAAGTTTGCAATGTTTTAAAAACATTAAGACTGGGGCTGGAGAGACGGCTCAGCAGTTAAGAACACTGTTCTTGCAGAAGACCCGGGTTTGTATCCCAGCACCCACATGGCAGCTAACAACTGTCCATAACTCCAGTTCCAGGGGATCCGACAGGCTATTCTGACCTCCGAGGGCATTGCACAACATGGGTGCACTTACCTACATGTAGGCAATACACGTATACACATAAAATAAAAATAATAAAATATTTTTTTTTAAAAAAACATTAAGACTTACAATAGCTCACTGCACACAGCCACTCCTCTGACAGGCTGGGAATCAGGCCTGGACCAGCCATCGTATCGTCCTCATCCTTACCCCAAGTAGAATCTATTAACTGACTCAACACTAACCTACTTCATTCAATAGCTACCCTGAGCAACAAGTCAGCCCAGAGCCACCTTCAGGGAGAGGCTGTGCAGCACCCATCAACACTCACAGAGCCCCTGAAACGGGTGGCTGTGCCAGGGCCCCCAGGCCTTCGTAAAGGATCCTATGCTGGCGCTGGGAGTGCCCACCAGCTCTCGGGAGTGGGGAACAGGCTGGTGCTGGATTACCTGCCCCCACACTATCCACATCTGGCTCATACCCACCCCAAACTAGAAAGCAACTTGGGAGTCCAGCCAAACCCTAGGGCTAACAACTATCCTTTTTGTGTCAAAGGGCAGAGATGGCACAGAGAGAGGGACCTAACAGGATCACCACAACACTACTGAACACCTTGCAAAGAGGGCTCTGTGCTTCCCACCCCATGGATGGAGACTGATGATGTCCAACATGATCTAGAAAGCCTGAGTTTCCAGATCCATTCAGTGGTCCCATGGCATTTGTAAAACATCTCTTCAAACCAAGTAACCTGAAGCCTGCCTGCAACCCAAGGTCCCATACCTCAGATGCTGCTTGCTGACCAAGGAGTATTAATTTTGGCCTCCTGTGATCTCAGCATGAATGAAAAGATTAACGGAAAACTCTTACTAGCATGAGGAAATCAAAGGCAGACAGCCCTTCCCCTTTTTGAAGGAACTCAGCTGAGAAACAAGGTAATAGGAGTCCAGTTATCAGCCTTATTGGGGGCAACTCCTCAACCTCTCAGGGTTTTGGTTTTCTTACACCAGACTTAAGGAAAATGGGCTCCCCATTTGCAGAGGCCACCCAGGCAGATCAGATTTGCACAGACTGGAGTTTGAATCCCCAACTCTGCCCGTGCTGGAATGACCTTGAATGAATTTTATCTGCAAAAGGAAGAGAATTCTAGCCCAGCAAGGACTTTAGAGCAAAGTGCACTGATAAAGCCAGGGCCACAGGGGACGTTCTGCCTCTAGGGCCTGCTGGGTTTTTACTCTGCTCACTCTAAAAATGCACTCAGGGTTGTTCGGCCTCCTTCCCTGCCACAACTCCAGCTTGACAAGCCAACACAGAATCAAGCGCACATTCTTCCCTTTAAGTCAGGCACAAACCCCAGGTTCCTGTTAAGGTCTATTTAAAGAACTCACCTGCCAGGCAAAGTGGTTTCAGATTAGCAGGTACCTACCCTCAGCCACACCTCTGTCTCTCAGAGGGTCTGTCCCCACAGCTCTAAAGAGCACAAGGCAAGAAAAACAACCCCCTGCAGGCTAAACTGTACCAGGAACACGTCCTACAGGAGCCCTGAAACACTGGGGGGGGGGGGGGGGACAAAACCCGAGAACAGGGCCAGATGTTGTAAGAATCCTCAGATAGTGGGACCATTTTAGATGGCTAAGGATCTTAAACTCCTGCTAGCCACCCAGCCCCAGACTGAATACTCAACAATACTCCCAGTAACTTAAAACACAAAGGAACCTTCCTCCCTCCTGCTTGCCAACAGAATCCTGCACGTAGAGTTCAGGGCACTCTTTTCTTAGTTATTTCTAATTAAATAGCACCCTTTCTGAGTGAACAGCAGACACACCTGGCCATCCCAAACTTCACGAACCAGAATATACCGCACACACTGTCTGCACAGGACTCACCTGCTCGCTCCTTGCCGAAAAGGCAGCAGACAGGCCCACCCTGGCTTTGAGCTCCATGCTCAGAAATGGGTCTTTCCCAGCGGCAACCTGATGAAACTTGGGCTCAGGGCAGACATGGACAGGCTCCCAGCCCACCAGCTGTCTCTCTTAATTTCGGTTCTCCAGCCCTCCCAAGGTGTCACAATCCAGACGCCAGCAGCTCCAGCTCATTCATTCTTCTTCCTCTTCCTGCCCCAAGCAAAATCAGGCACCAGGCAGGAACTTAGTTCCAGCTCTGAGTCACCACCCCGCGGGGGGGGGGGGTGGTGAGTGCCAGGTAGGCACTTCAGGCTCTCCGCATGTGTAGTTTTGGAGAGTGTGGGGTTGGCTCCCTCTAGCACCTGGACAGAAGAAACAGCCTAACTTCTAGTTCTCGCATCTGAAGGAATCATCCAGCTAGCTTTGTTATGTGCCCCCAAACCCAGCCTATTTTTGGTGGAGAAACATTGTCTCTGACAAGCCACCACACCTAATAAAACTCAAGGATTCTTTCAGAACATCCTGGAAATGGCTACTTCACTTTCATGGCAAATTTAACTGGGGGTTCTCACTAGCAAATCAGAAAGGGGCAGAGGGGACAGAAGAGGGAACTAAAGCACTGAGATCAACAGATCAAGCCAGTGCCTTATAAGCTCCACCGGGCAGGGACAACTGGTCCACAGCTGCGCTCTGGGGCTTACCATAGGGCTGGCACACAGTAGGAGCTCACTAAATAGCTACTGAGAAAAATAAAGAGGGTTTTGTTCTGCGTCAATTTAGAGTGACAGTTTTTCTAACACTTGTACCGGTTGCCATTTTCAGTATTTTGATACTGAAACCTGGGGACCCAGCCCGCCTGGAACTCAACATGTGGACCAGGCTGGCCTCAGTCTCACAGAGATCTGCCTGCCTCTGCCTCCCAAGGGCTGGGATTAAAGGCACACACTACCATGCCTGGCTTTTTTTTTTTTTAAATATATGTATGGTCTTTCGAGGTCTTCCAAATTGTACAACATCACAGCATGATGACAGAATGAATGACCAGCCCCCTTGGTGAGGAGCTGCTAGGTAAGGAGACTCCTTCTTTTGAGGATCTTCCCATAGGTAGGTTTCCCATGGACAGCCACATACACATATGGGCAGCACTAATCGGAATTAATGCATTAGTAAAAGAAAGAAACGAGGTTGGGAGGGAGACATACTGAGTGGATGGGGAGCATAGATATGATCATATTTCATTTTACAGATGTATGAAATTCTCAAGAATAAAGAAAAACTATTTTTTAAAAAATGAGTAATCAGGAGCCATACTGACATAATTGTCCTTCTTACCACAAAAGAGATCGTTAATTAATCACCACTCAATTGCTGTAAAACTGAGTAAGCCTTACTGTGTTTAGCACTCTGTGCTTTTGGGCAAACAATGGCTAGCACATAATCACCCCCACAGAACAGGACAGACTGACAGGATCATAGACGCATATGCCACATGCACCCAGGCTGGAAGATGCTCTAACGTTAGTGTGAAGCACACCTACATCTCTTCAAAATCAACCCATGAGGGCAAACAACCCTCCAGAGTAAACTGTGCATTTCCATTTCACAGAGGCAATCAGGGCCCAAAGTAGCCAAGAGTTCTTCTAAGACCACATAACCAAAGTTCAAGTTCAAATTAGTTCAAAGTGAGGGCTTAGTCTTAGTGCTTACATTTCGGTCAGAGGGTCACCTGGCTTCAGAGGAAAAGGAACCTCTTAGGTACCACGAGCCCATCAGGCTTCCAAGGGGCCATCGGAGGAACAGGAAGCGCCACAGGCTTATTCACCTAAGGTTAACCCTCACCAGACAACACCCTGGCAAGAATCAGTAACAGCCATGTGAAAGCCAGAGGGGGCCACAAAGAGAGTCTCCCCACTCCACCCCGTGGCCCTGCCTCCAAACTCCCTCATTCTGATGTCCTAGTTGTCAGCTGAGTCCTGCTGGAGCCCAGCTCTCTTGCGCTATCTCCCCACACCGCCACCACGGCTCCTGTGGACTCAGCCTCCTTATCTCCGCCCACTCCTCATGCCCCGACGCCTGCCAAATTCAGCAGCCCACCAGTCCCCAGTCACCCTGTCTTTCCTTCCCGAGCGTGACTCCTGCTGCTGAGTTCTGCCCAGCCTTCAAGGCCCCTTCTCTTCCAAGTGGCCCTTCCTCATCACCCAGGGCGCCCTGATTTCTGAAGGCCGAGACTCCCCACAGCAAGTACACTTCCCAGTTCTTCTTAGTTTCATTTCAAAACTTATCTAAGTGCTACACATTATACAAGGATTATAAACCGAAAGTCGGTTCCATTTCCTGCGCCCAATTCAGTGTCCAATCCTGGCGGCAACTACCTGTACCAGACAGATATCGTGTTATCTTCTTACTGTTTTTGCATTTATGGTATTCTTATGCATTTAAAGTTTTAGGGGGCCAGTGAGATGACTCCATGGGCAAAGAAGGTGTTTGCCACCAAGCCTGACGACCTGCAGGGACCCAGATGATGGAAGAAGAAAGCTGCCTCACACACACGCACACACACACAGTGAAATGTGTAATGAACAAATGAATAAATACGTTTATAAAAATTAGCGGCAGCGGGAAGGCTCAGTGGGTAAAGGTACCTGCTGCCAAGCCTGAGGACCTGAGTTTCATCGCTGGAACCCACATGATGGAAAGAGAAAAACAACTCCCATGGGTTGTCCCCTGACCTCTACATGGTACACGTGTCCACCACCACCCCCAAATATTAAAACATTAAAAATTTTTGCACACATATTTTTATAAAAATATACTAAGTAGAGTAAAACTGCACATGCTCTGTACTTCAAGCAACTCTTCCACACCCATAGGAAAGGACAGCCAGAAGGGCCTGTCTGCACACAGCCCCCAGGGCCCTCATCACCCCTTACACAGAAGTGACCCGGAAACCCATCCCGTACGCCAGCCTACTCAGAGATATCACAGACATTTCAAAATGACAACCACAAACCAGTATGTTCCCAAATGAGTCTTAGTTGAAAACTAAAAGAAGAAAAGTTTAAAAGAAGAAATTTTCATATATACAGAAAAATTCCAGCTCATCTTGGAAAAGCAAAAAACTGCCACAACAGTGGACTGGCCGGAGTAGTGTGGTCACTACCACCTTCAGTGTGGTCCCACCACACCCCACCGCTCCTGGTTGACAGAGGCACCCAGGGCTGTCTGTCACCACACACTCCCTATTTTCTCAAAGTAACTTCCTCATAGCTCAGCTAGAATGTGGAAAACACAGACTAAAGCATAGAGTATTTAAGACAGACTGCTAACCCTCTCAGATGGGCCCCACCTTTGAACTTTGTGACACATGCTGTTATCTACAAAGCTCACAATGGAGTTACAGAAAACCCCTAATACTGTTTTAAGTGAGTTACAATCTGGTGTTGGGCCACATTTATAGCTGTCTTTGGCCACGTGTCATGAGCAGAGGGTTGGATATGCCTGCCCAAGTGTAGACTCTACCTTGTACCAACACCACTGATAACCAAAGAAGAAATTCCTTAAGTAAGATCTGTTTAGCGTACAGGTTTCTTGCAAGAGAGTAAGAACCAAATGAAAACAGCCAAGTGGCAAGAAATTTTCCCTCTCACTGAATGAATGAATGAATGAATGAATGAATGAATGAAATGTATAGAGCCTGGAGAGATGGCTCAGTGGTTAAGAGCATTGGCTGCTCTTGCAGAGGACCTGGTTTCAGCTCCCCACACCTACATGGTGACTAACAACCATCCATTAACTCCAGTTCCAGGGGATCTGATGCCTGCCCTCTTCTGGCCTCCATGGGCACTGCATGTGTATGGTACACTGACAAAAGTAAAAACACTCATATACATAAAATTTTAAAAATAAAATAAAAAAGGGGTTGGAGAGATGGCTCGGTGGTGAAGAGCACCGACTGCTCTTGCAGAGGACCCAGGCTCAATTCCCAGTACCTACATGGCAGCTAACAACTGTCCACAACTTTAGTTTCAGGGGATCCAACACCCTCTTCCGACTTCTGCGGGTTTTGCATGACATGGGTACACTTACATGCAGGCAAGAGGCTCATACACATAAAATAAAGATAAATAAAAATAAAATTAAAAAATAAGTATATATGTATACATGAGATATATTTTACATGGCATATACATATATATTATATGGAAGATACATTCAAATCTTAGAGGAATCTTCCAGCAGCTAATCGGAATAAACTTGTCCTTAGAACTCCCAGTCAGTCTGCCGCAGAGCTAAATCCAGACCAGCAGACTCTTCCACACAGTAGAACATCCAGAAAGGTACCAGTAGCAGTTCCATCCCTCAAGAACCCAAGAAGCGGAAGCAATGGAGGCGACTCTGATGGCAGACACCAGAAGTGACCTCAGACAGCAGGCACGGGTGCCAGCGACAAAAAAGCATAAGACCAGGTGTTACCCGAGATAAGACCACAAACTCCACTAACACTGAACATTTAGACCACACCAGCCCAATCCACAGATCCGGAAACTGCTCCAGAAAGCCACTGAAAAAAGCTGCCACCGTCTTCTAAAAATAACTGTGAAAAGGCTCCTACGTATGAGGTGATCAGTCCTGAAAGACACTGCATCACTTGTCCCCAGTGATGACATGTGATGCCAGCACATTCACGCACTCATTCAGCAAATCTTTGAGAGTCACTGATTTCCAGCCCCACGAACAGTGAGTGATAGAGGAGAAGGGAGGGGCGTGGAACAGCACAGATTGTAGAGCCTGCCAAGGTTAGCAGAGGGAAAGCTTTTCAGATTTTCAGATGTGTGAGTGATAATTTGTCTTAGTCAAGAGCAGCAAAATCACAGCTTAAGAAACCAAGTTGGAGTGATGCATTTTCTAACCCCTGCTTTCCAGAAATCAAAATATTAAGAGTTTAGAACTGCAAATGACTCAGATTGGTCTCATCTAATCTCTCTGTTCTATAGATGAGGAAACTGGGGCCTGGGGATGTTAAGAAAATGGTTTGGGATCACAGTAATTACTGAGTCGTGAGTTGAACACAAGGTCCCTGAAAACACACATTGTGGGGGGAACCCTTAAACAAAACCCAACTTCCAGTGACTAATTTCCACTGGCAAACATGAAAAAGGCATTTCCGAATTAGGAATCCCCATGTCCAGCCTTGAGATTTCACACAGAAATTCAGTATGGCTGGTCTGGATTTCAGGGCTCTGTAAGTGCATTCAAGAGCACAGTCACACGAAGATGGAGGCTGCGACACATCCACAACCCCAGAATGCCAGGAGATGCTGGCTTCCGTGGACACGTGGGGAGGCAGAGGCAGGGGAGGGAGACACGGAGACACTTTGACTTCGGGCTTCTGACCTCAGAACTGTAAGTGTATAGGGTTCTGTTGTTTTACGTCACTGATTTTGTGATCATTTGTTCCGACAGCCCCAGGAAACAGAATCTGTATTAGTTTAGAGGCTTTAATTGACTATAGATCCAATTAGTCCACATGTGGGAAACTGTCCCAAGGACCATTAGATCTCTGAACTCAGTAGAGTCCAAAATGACGAAGGCCAACTGGTCAAACTCAAATACTGTGTCCACTCTGGATCCACACCTCTTGGCCAGATGGGAAAGCTGGAGTTGGGCCAGGACTGTGAAGGACTTAAACAGTCCTATCACTGAAGGCTCTGGGGCAGTTGGTGGCCTGGGAAGACTCGGGACCACGGTTCTATCTTTGTGCTGAAAGGACCATGCAGCAGAGGTGGCAGGTGGAACTCATTACTTACTGCCCAGCCCGTTGCAACTAGCAGTGTACTAAAAAACTTTTCTTCATGTTGCACAGTTTGTAAGAGGGCATGGGGGGCTTGGAGAGACGGCTCAGTGGTTAAGAGCACTGACTGCTCTTGCAGAGGACCCAGGTTCAGTTCCCAGCACCCACATGGCAGCTAACAACCATCTCTAACTCCAGTTCCAGACTTTTGCAGGCATTGTACAACACAGGTGTACCTACCTACATGCAGGCAAAACACTCATACCCCAAAATAAAAATTATAAAATAAAATAAAATATTTAAAAGAGGGCATGGGGGTAATTTGATTTGTTCCCTGAGGTCCAAGATAGTCAAATAGAATACATGGAGAGGGTCCCTGGGAGGTATAGTCTTCAAGGAACTGAGTGTTGACACGTCACAGAGTGGTCTCAAACCATCACACTGGCTAGATGCTACATGCCCTATTGGTGCATGTTTTGAAACCCAAACCAAAAAAAAATCATCTAGCAAGCACATCGGTAATAAAAGCATGTGGACCCCAGGTCAGCCATGGGCAAGGTGACCACCTACTCCTCTCCAGCTCTGTGAACCTCGGTCCGAGAAGCACACCACTTGGCAACTGTGAGCTGAGAGAGATCTGCAGTACATGAGCTCCTGAGCACGACGAGGTGCCTGCTATGAGGAAGCAGAGCCAGGGTCTGGTGCGAACCCATAGCCGGCTCCCAGCGCTCACAGGTGCTCACAGCCTGGGAGGCTGTGCTGGCTTTGGTAAGCCCTTTCTCATAGGCAGCTTAAACTGAGTTGGATATTTTCCATGTCCAGGGTTCTTATTCATTTGTATGCTCATGTTGGGGTGTACATGTGTATATAGGTGGGTGCATACATGTGTGTGGGCATGCCTATGGTCAGAGGACAACTGGGGGGGGGTCAGTCCTCAGGCATCTTCCTTCTTTTTAAGGCAAGGACTACTTATCTGCCTGGAGCTACACCAACAGGCTGAAGTAGCTGGCTAGCAATCTTGCAGGGATCTGCCTGTCTCTGCCTCTCATCTCACCACTGAAGGGAAGACAAGAGCCACTACTGTGCTCAGCTTCTCACATGGGTTCTAGACATCGAACTCAAGTCCTCATTCTTGCAAGGTGAGGATATCACCAACTGAACCATTGCCCTTGAATCTAGAAGTCAACAAATATTCCTTTCTAGCTTTCTCAGGACCTGGGCAGTGTGACATCACAGGTACATGTCTGGTGAGAGCCCATTCCACATGGACACTTTCTTCCTGCTTCCTCAAATGGTAGATGTGGCAAACAAGCTCTCTGGTCTGTCTGTCTGTCTGTCTCCCTCCCTCCTTCCTTTTTCTTCTTCTTTTCATGACTGTGCATGGTGTGAATACATGTATACTCTTCAAATTGACATGGGGAGGTTCCTCAACCACTCCCCACCCTATTCTTTTTGAGGCAGGGTCTCTCAAGCCAGCTTGTTCTGGGGAGCCTCAGTCTTCTGAGACTGGAATTACAGGGAGCCACCACATCCACCCAGAAAGCCTCTTTTCTATGGGCATTAATCCTATTCTGAGGGCTCTGGCTATCCAGGTTTCTCTTCTCCATAGGCGGCTTCCATATTCCAGTGTATCCAGGATCCAACAACAAAGACGCTGGATCTATCTGTAGCATTTCCCAGACACAAACCATTGTGACCACGGAGATAGTCATGTGTACGACCTCCAGTAGTCACTTCAACACTATTAGGTCTCATTACCTCAGGGAACAGTTAAATCACTGCTACATGCCTCAGAGGACTCCAAGCCCTGACGAAGGAATGCCACACCTGTCAGAGTCAAGTGGTGTCCTCTGCGCCCTGCTGTGAGTTTTGACTAGTTTAAGGCAAATATGGCAGACCAGTAGGATCTCCCCCAGCCCCACCCTGCTGCTGCCCTGCAAGAGGATGCATTCACCTCAGAGGACTCCAAGCCCTGACGAAGGAATGAATGCCACACCTGTCAGAGTCAAGTGGTGTCCTCTGCGCCCGGCTGTGAGTTTTGACTAGTTTAAGGCAAATATGGCAGACCAGTAGGATCTCCCCCAGCCCCACCCTGCTGCTGCCCTGCAAGAGGATGCATTCTAGATTCCCTCTCTCGGGGCTGGAGAAACGGTTCAGGGGCTAAGAGCACTTAATGTTCTTACAGAGGACCTGGGTTCAGTTCCCAGTACCCACATGGTGGCCGACAACTGTCCATAACTCCAGTTTGTAAACGAAAGTTCCAGAAAAACTGCATCTTAAAACTGAACATTCTACAAAGGCTGATCAACTCATTAGAACTTCAGTGACCGTGGAGTTTGGAATGCTGCAGGTCTAGAGCCTAACGACCGTTTATCTTGGGCGTCTTCAGCCCCCAAAAGCCGCTCCTTGCCCACCTCTGTTTCTGACAACATCTTTCGACTAAAAGATTAAAAACCCTTGACATGCACTAACGTAACAGACCACCAGCTGTACCAACAGAAAGCGTCTGAGGCGCATAGCTGAGATTTCTCTTTTGCTGTATCAGCCTACTTAATGCTTCCACCAAAGTATTTGAAAAGTGTCTTGAGCTATGACTTTCCTTTGTTTTGTCACTATAAAAACACCACAAAACTGTTACGGCATAGGAACATGGGACTCGGGGTGACCTGCATCTGTTCGCATCACAATCACTCATACTTGGCTCCGGAATAAAATCTTTTATTATTTTTTTTGTTGTTCTTCTTCTTGAGACAGGGTCTCCCTGTAGCCCCAGCTGGCTTGGAACTCGCTATGTTGACCAGGCTGGACTTGGATTCACAGAGATCCCCCTTGCCTCTGCTGGGCCACCACACCCGGCATCAGAACAAGCTCTTATCCCCTTTGAGGTGAAAGCTATGCTTTTGCATTGAGAAGTTCCAGGGGATCTGACACCCTCTTCTGGTCTCCATGGGCACCAGGCATGCACGTGGTGCACTTACAATCAGGCACACACATACATACATACATATAAATTAAACTAAACAAATAAAATTTTAAAAAATCTTTAGATTCTTTTTCTTCTAGAAAAGAATCTCCTCCACAGTTAGTGCTGAGAAATTCTTGACAGGGAGGTGGTAACTCTGAACCCAGGACACACTCAGAAACCTTGCAGGTAGGGAAAGAAGGAAACCAACAAGAGACAGAAGTGGGCCGCATGAGCACACTCGGTGACCCACTAAATCCTGACCTTCAGACCTTTACTACACCAACCCCTGGCGATACTGGAGAAAATCAGCACACAGATCTAAGGGCCCAAGGCCCAGGAGCTATCCACGCAGAAGGACTGAAAGCAGAGGGCTTTGTTTACCAGGGTATTGGAGGTAAAGTGGCAGGGCCACATTCCAGTGGGAGGAGCCTCCTGCACAGAGTGGGTCAGGCCCCCAAATGGATCCCAGATCAGGTTACTCAGCACCTTCACCCCACCTTCCCAGGACCTCCAGCTTGGAGAAGACACAGATATACTGTGTGCCTCTAATGGGCTCCTGACAATGGTACTAACTGTCTAGGGACTCCAGAGGGGGACCTGAGGGACAGTGTTCTCTGGTCCTGCATCCCTAACAGACCCCGAAAAAGAGGACCACCCCGGCTCAGAGCTGAGGGGAAAGGACTAAAGGACTCTAAACAGGGAGGGGCTCTCTGCCAATCTCAGCTTTAGAAGAGGGTGAAATGGACCGACTTCGGAAACCCCCCCAAACAAACTTCCTGTGCTGTTTCCAAGTTGTGCCCGTTCAGGAAGGGAGTCTCAGTGCAAGGAAAAAGACACCTGACCCACAGGACCCCAAGGAACCCAGAGTTTCCACTGCACACACCGCGAGCCCACAGAGAACACCCTAACAGACCTTTTGGGTTTGATGCAGGATTTCTTTCTTTTCTTTTTCTACTTTTTAAGGAGGTCAAGCAGGACAGGAGAGAGATGGCAGTCAGTGGGAAGAGAGTGAGGTTGGAGCCAGAACAGAGTTCCAGCTTCAGCTTCACCCAGCAGCATGGGCTTTGCATAAAATCTCCATGGTGCCTGGAAACAAGAAGGTGGACCAGGGGAATAAGATGAGCTTCCTTATCGGGGTCCATTCCCTCCTGAGGAACACCAGCCAGCTCCACATCCCCAGCAGGGGGCCCACCATGTCAGTGTGTCCAGACTCCTCCCAAAGGTAGCAAAACTGGAGGCCCTGGTAGGCACAGACACCAATGGGAGAGGGGCATGCAGAATAGTAACTAGTGAGCATACTGTCTTCAGTGCCACCCGGCATTCCACAGTCACCTGATCATCCTGGAAGGCATTGTTCTCTCCTTTTCACAGATGAGTAAACGAAGGATTTGTATAAGATGACACAGCTAGAGAGGGCTGGAGCCAGGATTCAAACCCAGAGCCTTTGGCTTAAAAGATTGGGAGGATAGAGTCAAAGGTTGAACTATTCCTTGATCAAACAACAAGGCAAAGGATGGGGACACAGCACAGTTGGTAGAGTGGCGGTGCTTGCATAGCATGCATGAGGCCCTGAGCTCCATCCCAGCACATCTTGCAATTCCAGCACTAACCCCATAATGCAAGCACTCAGGAGGTGAAGCAGGAGGATCAGGAAGTCAAGGTCATCATCAGCTACACTGGTAAATTCAAGCTATGGGAGATAGGGAGAGAGGGAGGGTGGGAGGGAAGACAAGGCCAAACAATTCCTTACATTTTCAAAAGCAAGAAGGAGATAAAAGTTGTTCTTGCTAGGTTGTCAATCTTCTGAAAACACCCCCCAGACTTCCAGTTCCCTGGTGAAAATCCCAGCCCTCTGGCATGGGTGCTGCCTCGAACTGTGTTGGGAAGCCCTCAGAACTTGGTGGTCTTTCCCCAGTAAGGACTCCTGCCTTTGAAGAGGATCCTGTAAAGAAATGAGTGTCCACACCCTTGGCTGCTCCGCCTGCCTCACTACAGCTTCCCTCTCTGTAGAGCTGCACATCACTGCCTCTGAATCAACACTGAAACCAAGTCTTTCCCAATCCAGGCCCATTCCCTAGTGTCACACTGTGTGGGCAGGGAGGGAGGCAGACAGCAGAGAACACACTCAGCAAACCGCATTCTCTGCTAGTGATGGTATCTGATGCATGTTAAATGCCTCCCTGCAATTCCTCAAGTGTCTATTAATCAGTGAACCAAGAATACAGAGGGCTCCAAGGGAAAACCTACCACTGTGGGAAGAAAGCAGATCATGAGAGGTGTCGTTGCTGATGTACAGAGGGGAGGTGGCAACCATAGACACCCAGTCAACGAGGGCCTGGGTCCACTGACCATAAGGAAAGACAATAAAAGAGTCCTTAACAAATGGGCAAAAATCTATCTCTTCTCAGCCTTGCCTGGGCACTGGCCAAGCCAAGAAGAGAATCTTCCAAAATCGTTTAAAGGAAAGATTAGGATCGGTGCAGTGGCGAAGAGCTATCTGTGTCAGCTGCTCAGGAGGGAGGCTGGGATGGGAGGACTGCTTGAGCCTGGGAGTTTGAGGTTAGCCTAAGTAGTAGCATTATGAGATCTCATCTCAAAGATAGATAGTTAGATAGATGATAGATGGATAGATGATAGATATAGATAGACAGACAGACAGACAGACAGATGATAGATGATAGATATAGATAGATAGATAGATAGATGATAGATTAGATAGATAGATAGATAGATAGATAGATAGATAGATAGATGATAGATAGATATAGAAAGATGATAGATGATGATCAGAGGTAAA